>NC_092054.1:86429389-86518810 GCF_003086295.3 Arachis hypogaea
GGACTTTAGCAAAGCTGAGTCACAATCTGAAAAGGTTCACCCAATTATGTGTCTGTGGCATTTATGTATCCGGTGGTAATACTGGAAAACAAAGTGCTTAGGGCCACGGCCAAGACTCATAAAACAGCTGTGTTCAAGAATCATCATACTGAACTAGGAGAATCAATAACACTATCTGAACTCTGAGTTCCTATAGATGCCAATCATTCTGAACCTCAATGGATAAAGTGATATGCCAAAACTATTCAAGAGGCAAAAAGCTACAAGTCCCGCTCATCTGATTGGAGTTATGTTTCATTGATAGTTTGGAATTTATATTATATTCTATTCTTTTTATCCTATTTTGATTTTCAGTTGCTTGGGGACAAGCAACAATTTAAGTTTGGTGTTGTGATGAGCGGATAATTTATACGCTTTTTGGCATTGTTTTTAGTATATTTTTAGTAGAATCTAGTTACTTTTAGGGATGTTTTTAATAGATTTTATGTTAAATTCACATTTTGGACTTTACTATGAGTTTGTGTGTTTTTCTATGATTTCAAGTATTTTCTGGCTGAAATTGAGGGACTTGAGCAGAAATCAGATTCAGAGGTTGAAGAAGGACTGCTGATGCTGTTGGATTCTGACCTCCCTGCACTCAAAGTGGATTTTCTGGAGCTACAGAACTCAAAATGGCGCGCTTCCAATTGCGTTGGAAAGTAGACATTCAGGGCTTTCCAGCAATATGTAATAGTCTATACTTTGGCTAAGAATAGACAATGCAAACTGGCGTTCAGCACCAAAAAAGGAGCCAAAACCAGAGTTGAACGCCCAAACTGGCACAAAAGCTGGAGTTCAACTCCAAGAAGGACCTCTACACGTGCAACACTCAAGCTCAGCCCAAGCACACACCAAGTGGGCTCCGGAAGTGGATTTATGCATCAATTACTTACTTTTGTAAACCCTAGTAGCTATTTTATTATAAATAGGACCTTTTACTATTGTATTAGACCATCTTTGGATTATCTTTTGATCTATTGATCACGTTATGTGGGCTGGTCATCTCGGCCATGCCTGGACCTTTCACTTATGTATTTTTAACGGTAGAGTTTCTACACTCCATAGATTAAGGCGTGGAGCTCTGCTGTTCCTCAAAGATTAATGCAAAGTACTACTGTTTTCTATTCAATTCATCTTATTTCGCTTATAAGATATTCATTCGTACCTCAATCTGAATGTGATGAACGTGACAATCATCATCATTCCCTATGAACGCGTGCCTGACAACCACTTCCGTTCTACCTTCAACTGAATGAGTATCTCTTAGATCTCTTAATCAGAATCTTCGTGGCGTAACCTAGAATGATGGCGGCATTCAAGAGAATCCGGAAAGTCTAAACCTTGTCTGTGGTATTCCGAGTAGGATTCAATGAATGAATGACTGTGACGAGCTCCAAACTCGCGATTGCGGGGCGTTAGTGACAGACGCAAAAGGATAGTAAATTCTATTCCAGCATGATCGAGAACCGACAGATGAATAGCCGTGCTGTGACAGGGTGCATTGACCATTTTCACTGAGAGGATAAGATGAAGCCATTGACAAGGGTGATGCCTCCAGACGATTAGCCGTGCCGTGACAGGGCATTGAATCATTTTCCCGAGAGATGACCGAAAGTAGCCATTGACAGTGGTGATATATCACATAAAGCCAGCCATGGAAAGGAGTAAGACTGATTGGATGAAGATAGCAGGAAAGCAGAGGTTCAGAGGAACGAAAGCATCTCTATTCGCTTATCTGAAATTCTCACCAATGAATTACATAAGTATTTCTATCCCTAGTCTATTAATTATTATTCGAAAACACCATTATCAATTTTATATCCGCCTGACTGAGATTTACAAGGTGACCATAGCTTGCTTCATACCAACAATCTCCATGGGATTCGACCCTTACTCACGTAAGGTATTACTTGGACGACCCAGTGCACTTGCTGGTCAGTTACACGGAGTTGTGAACCGTGGTTTTGGCATCATATTTTTGGCACCATTTCCAGGGAAAGAAAGAGCAATGAACTTTACATAGTTAAAGTGTAATCACGATTCCGCGTACCACATATGCATGCATAAAATACTGTTGGAAGATGATGCTAAGCCATCCATTCAATCCCAAAGAAGGCTGAACCCAATCATGAAATAAGTGGTACAGAAAGAGGTTATGAAGCTTTGGCAAGGAGGGGTAATATACCCAATTTCGGACAGCCCTTGGGTTAGCCCCGTACATGTTGTGCCCAAGAAGGGAGGAATCACTGTGGTTCCCAATGAGAAGAACGAACTCATACCTACAAGGACCGTCACAGGATGGTGGATGTGCATAGACTACAGAAAACTCAATGAGGCTACACGAAATGATCATTTTCCCCTTCCATTCATGGATCAGATGTTGGAAAGACTTACAGGGCACGCATATTATTGTTTTCTCGACGGTTATTCAGGATATAACCAAACAGTGGTTGATCCCAGAGACCAAGAGAAAACCTCATTTACTTGTCCGTATGGAGTGTTTGCCTATAGGCGCATGCCATTTGGGCTATGTAATGCACCTGCAACTTTCCAACGCTGCATGCTTTCTATCTTTTCAGATATGATAGAAAAATTCATTGAAATTTTTATTGATGATTTCTCGGTATTTGGAGATTCCTTTCCTAGATGCCTACATCACCTCGTCTTGGTATTGAAAAGATGCCAAGAGACCAATTTGGTCTTGAACTGGGAAAAATGTCACTTTATGGTGACAAGAGGAATAGTCCTTGGTCACAAGGTCTCCCACCAAGGCATTGAGGTTGATAGAGCTAAAGTAGAACTTATTGAAAAACTACCCCCACCCAGTGATGTCAAGGCAATTAGGAGTTTTTTAGGGCATGCTGGTTTTTACAGAAGGTTCATTAAAAATTTTTCAAAGATAGCCAAGCCCTTAAGCAATCTCCTTGTATCTGATACACCATTTATCTTTGATGAAACATGCATGCTAGCATTTGCACATTTGAAAATGAGGTTGTCCCCTGCTCCTATCATTTCCCCACCTGATTGGAACCTACCATTTGAATTGATGTGTGATGCATCTGATTTTGCAGTTGGGGCAGTGTTAGGACAAAGGAAAGATAACTTAGTTCATGTGATATACTATGCTAGCAAAGTCCTTAATGAAACTCAAAGAAATTATACCACTACTGAAAAGGAGTTGCTAGCAATAGTTTTTGTATTTGACAAATTTAGATCATACCTCATTGGTGCTAAAGTGATTGTCTTTACAGATCACACAGCACTTAAATATTTGTTTGCCAAGCAAGAATCAAAGCCAATACTAATAAGGTGGATCTTACTGTTGAGGGAATTCAATATTGAAATCAGAGACAAGAAAGGAGTGGAGAACAAGGTGGCAGATCACCTATCCAGAATCCCTCATGATCAAGGTGGAGGAAATGATACAAATGTGAACGAGCTCTTCCCTGATGAGCAGTTGATGACAGTTCACAAAGCACCATGGTTTGCAGATATTGCAAATTTCAAGGCAACTGGGGCATTACCCCCAGGGATCAATAAACATCAAAAAAGGAAGCTCATGAATGATGCAAAATACTTTGTCTGGGACGAGCCATATCTCTTCAAGAAGTGTTAAGATGGAATCTTTAGAAGATGTGTTTCGGAAGAAGAAGGAAGAGAAGTCCTATGGAATTGCCACGGTTCATGTTATGGAGGCCACTTTGGAGGGGACAGAACTGCAGCAAAGGTGTTACAAAGCGGATTCTTTTGGCCCACCCTTTTCAAAGATGCCAAAGATCTGGAAACTTGCCCAAAAGAAACGCCATGCCACAAAATTTCATCTTGGAACTGGAACTGTTTGATGTGTGGGGAATAGATTTCATGGGACCATTCCCAACCTCATATGCAAACAAGTACATCTTGATAGCAGTGGATTATGTTTCCAAGTGGGTAGAGGCTATTGCAACCCCAACTAATGATAACAAGGTAGTCATGAACTTCCTCAGGAAGAATATCTTTAGCCGGTTTGGAGTCCCAAGAGCCCTCATCAGTGATGGAGGGAGCCACTTTTGTAACAAACCACTAGAAGCTCTCCTCCTACGATATGGGGTAAAACACAAAATAGCCACACCTTACCATCCTCAAACAAGTGGGCAAATTGAGATATCCAACAGAGAGCTGAAGAGGATCCTGGAAAAGACTGTGGGTGCATCTAGAAAGGATTGGTCGAAGAAGCTGGATGATGCTCTTTGGGCATACAGAACAGCATTCAAAACTCCACTTGGAATGTCTCCATATCAACTGGTCTATGGAAAGGCTTGTCATTTACCACTGGAGCTGGAACACAAAGCTCTCTGGGCTATCAAGATACTAAATTTTGACAGCATTGCTGCTGGTGCAAAAAGGATCTTGCAGCTGCAAGAGATGGAGGAATTCAGGTCACAAGCCTATGAAAACACTAAGATGTATAAAGAAAAGGCAAAGAGAAAACATGACATGCATCTTGCGCCCAGGAGTTTCGAAAAGGGGCAGCGAGTACTCCTTTACAATTCTAAATTAAGGCTGTTCCCAGGAAAACTCAAGTCAAGGTGGTCCGGACCTTTCATGGTTACAAATGTATCACCATATGGCCACATCGAAATCAGGGATGAAGGTTCAGAGAGGACTTTTACAGTGAATGGACAAAGACTCAAGCATTATCTGGGCAACATGGGGGAAAATCCCAGAGTAAAGTACCATCTCAAGTAATTAAGGACTCGTCGAGCTAGCGACGATAAAAGAGCGCTCTGTTGGGAGGCAACCCAACCTCAGGTAGTTTCACTTTCATCTTTATTTCAATAAAAATCACAAGTTGTTTCCCCTGCATTGTAAGGAGCTAAGTTTGGTGTTCCACACCAGAACAATCCAAGAGTGATAGTGTAATTCTAAGGTTGCGGTTCCACCAAAGGACATTGGTTAGAATTACACTCCACTCCAAAAGAACATTGCTAGCTCCATCCAATTAAGAGAAACCACTTAGATGTAGTTAGACTATAGGTGATCATTGCTTTGTTGATAACAAGATATGAGGTTCTCTGCATATATGCAATGTTTTGTACTGGGCAAGGAACTAAGTTTGGTGTTCACACACCATATTGAGTTCAAGAGGCACAAGCATACATGCAAGCTAACTATGTCTCAAGTGCTTTGGGAACAAGCAACTTCCAGTAACCTTGCAGGAATCTTATGAGGAAATGGTGCACCTTCACCCAAAGAAGCGAGGCAGCAAAAACTAGGATGATGACAAAGAGAGAGGGCAACCAGAAATCATCACCCGAAGGTTGTATTGTTACTTAATTCCATTATACTCAGAATTGTTGAAAGTTGGAAGTCTGAATGCACTTTTGATTTGTAGTTACGCGTAGTTGAAACCTTTTTCAATTCTGTCTTTTAAGTCTTTGGTATTGAAGAAGGTCTCTGTGTGCTAGTCTTTATGTCACTGCATCCTTACTTTACTTACTTGTATGCTTGTTCCTTTTGAATCAAATGAAGAGAGAATGTTTATGTTTCAAAAGACCAGAGTAGAGTTCATACTATGGAGTATGATCATAAGTTAGCTAAGTTGGTTCAACCATAAGGTGGGATGAAAACTAACTGGCCTGAATACTTTGCTTTGAATATACTCATGAGACTAAGTATATGACAAGATCCTAATAAGAGAAAGAGAAAAGAATAATGAAAGTGGAAAAACAAAAGAAAAAGAGTAAGCAATAAGGCTAGGCACCAATGGTTTTGATCTTAAGATATGTGTCTGTGTTGTTCCTGTGTGAGGGATCTACTTGGATGAATAAGCTCTTAGGGGTGCTTTATCACCTGGTAACTTGGGTTAACTAACCTGGGATTATCAGCTGAAAGTCCATTATCAAGAGTAACCCTCACCACAGAGCATTTAGCAACCCAAAGAGGTGCTGGACACCAAGGTCTCAAGAAGGAAAATAAACGAACTATATGCCTGTGGTGTGTATGTATGGGGGAGAGACTTGAGGGAGTAAGTCCTTAGGGGTGCTTCAACACCTAGCACTTTGAACCAACTGGTTCGGGAGTGTTGGCTGAAAGCTTATCTTAAAAAGTTGCCCCCTTACAGAGCACTTAGCCTAAGAACACCAATAAGCTCTGAAATGACAATAAAGGGATCAATGAATAAAAGTCTCATGGGATGTAAGCAAGGTGAGTGTTTTAGGACATGATAAAGGTCTGAAAGCCAGTAAAGGAATGAACCAAAGTTGCTATGCATGAAACCACTATAAAATCAGTGATATGACTTCCACAATAATGACTCATCTCTCATGGCATTCCATTCATCATTCTCTTGTTCCAGTACTTGCTTAGGGACAAGCAAGCTTTAAGTTTGGTATTGTGATGCCAGGGCATCTTGGCCAGTTTCACTGACCTTTTCTTTACTGTTTTTAGGCTAGTTTCATGCATTCCCTTAGGAAATAAGCTAGTTTTGGGTAGATATTCACTTACACATTGATTCAAGCATACATTGTGCATTTTACATTATTTCATGAGGATTTTGCATGAGTTTAGTGACAAATTATATGCTGCATTACCCATGACTTGGACTAGAACTTTGATGCGCTCTATTGCTTGATTTCAGGACCAAAGGAAGCAAGGAATGGGAGGTAACTTGCAAAGTTAATGAGAAAAGTGATTGCCAATAACGCTCTCGAAGCCATCATTGACCACGTTAAGAGTCATGTTAACTAAGTTAACGAGAACTCTAACGTGGAGAGGGGAAGTTGAGCCAACGTTAGTGACACTTAACATTGTCACTAACGTTGGCCTAAGGAGAAACATACCATGTTAACTCCCATGTTAACTTGGTGAACGTGGGAGCTAACGTAAGAAGCAAGAGTGGTCGACAACGTTAGTGACACCCAACATTGTCACTAACGTTGGAAGCAACCACACAACCCCCCAAGGAGCCACGTTAACTTCCACGTTAACTTAGTTAACGTGGAAGCTAACGTTGATGAGTGAAAGAAACGCCAACATTAGTGACATTCAACATTGTCACTAACGTTGGGATGGCTAAGCATGGCCACGTTAGAAGCCACGTTAACCTAGTTAACGTGGACTCTAACGTGAGACATAGGGGCACCTTGGAACCTTAGTGACAATGTTGAGTGTCACTAACGTTCTCGAAGGATGGCAAGCCCACGTTAAAGAGCCACGTTAACTAAGTTAACGTGGGCTCTAACGTGAGAACAAAGGGGGCTTTTCAAAGTTATTGGGAATGTTAAGTCTCAATAACGTGTGCGAAGGACTTAGAGGCAACGTTAGTGGCAACGTTTGTGCCACTAACGTTGAAGTTAACGTGGCTTTTACTTAGGAACGTTAGTGAGAAAGTTGATTGTCACTAGCGTTTTCGAACTCATATTTTCACTAAACGTTAACACCCCTAACGTCCTGAGCTAAAGTCTCTGCCCACTTCACACTTTCTCTCTGCAAGTAAAGCCAAGCCCAAATGAAGAAGAGAACTGCTTCAAACTCAAGATCCTAAGGCCCAAGACTTGAAGAGCCAACTAGAAGCTTAGAAAAGTAGTATATATAGGAGTAGCATTGAATTGTTGATGAGTTCTGAAAAGTTGGAAAAGAAAATTACTCTCTGTATTTTACCTTCTCTGCATTTTCTAGTTTTATGATGTATTCTCCATCTTTGTTTTCATTTTCTAGAGCTATGAACAACTAAACCCCTTTCATTGGGTTAGGGAGCTCTGTTGTAATTTGATGGATCAATACTAGTTTTCATTATTTTTCTTCTATCTTTTCTCTTGATTTTACTTGAAAGCTTTCGATCTTCATCCAATTGGGTAGTTATCTTGGAAAAGAAGCTATTCAAACTTGGATCTCTTCTGAACCTTGAAAGAGGAATGAAGAGATCAAGCTAGAAATGCTTTCTCATGCTGGACCAAATTGGGTTTGGATGGGTATGTGACTATAACCCTCTCAATACTTGATTTGGGAAATACATGTGGTATAATCAGTGACCATACTTCATCTCTTCTCATGAGCAATTGACCAAGGAATTGGCTATTGATCAAGTCAATCAATTAAGATTGCCAAGGAGATCAATGAGTGCATTGATTGAGGAAGAGATGAAAATGAACTTGATCCGGAGGGTTGCAATATCTCCTAAGCCCAATGAACTCCCCATCTCTGATCTTACCCATTCTCTTTAATTTCTGCCATTTACTTTTATGAGCAAATCCCCCATTCCCATTTACAATTCTGCAATTTACTTTCAGTCATTTACTTCCAGTCCTTTAATTCTAGCATTTACTTTTCTGTTATTTACATTCCCGCCATTTTATTTTCTGTAACTCTCAACCCACATTCTGGATTCGCTCAACTAGAACATTCTTCTAATTAAAGTTTCTTGATCAATCAATCCCTGTGGGATTCGACCTCACTCTATTGTGAGTTTTTACTTGACGACAAATTCGGTACACTTGCCGAAGGAAATTTGTTGAGAGACAGTTTCCACCCGCATCAGAGATATTGCATTCTCTGGATTAATTGATTTCATCTCATCTTCAATCATTCAACTCATTGACCTCTTAGCAATCATGATTGATTGAGCCTCAATTCCTTGGTGACTCAATCTCTCAAATCTTGATCAATAGACAATTCCTTGGTCTAATTACTCATGAGAAGAGATGAAGCTTGTTCCTTGATTATACCACACATCCTCATAAACCCAAGTAGTGGGTAGATTAAATGTCACAATATCCAACCCAAAACCCAAATCTACTCAAGTGTGAGAAGGAATTTCAAGCATGGTTTTATGATTCCTCTTCCAAGATTCACATAAAACCCAAATACATTTAATCTCTTTTCCAAGATAATTGAATGCTAACATGAAGAACGAAAATCCTTCAAGTAAATCAAAGAGAGATGAGGAGAAGAAGAAGAATAAAACAATCTAATCCATTGAAAAATAATAGAGCTCTCTTTCCCAATGGAAAGTGTTAGTAATTCATAACTAAAATATTTACAAGTAAGAAAGTGGAAGAGGAGAAGAGAGTGGTGGGAAGGAGGGTCCGAAGACTCACTCCTTCAAATGTGTCCAGCCTAAAACCCCCCTAATTCTATGAAACTCATGCCTTTATATAGGCTCTCCTAAATTACAAACTTAAATGAAATTGAAAGCAAATTACAATGAAATGAAAATGAACTATTCTAGATACTTCTTGTGGCCTTAATTGTTTGACAATTGTAGCTTGAATGAGAGTTGGAGTGGTCTTGATTGAAGGTTGGGGGCTGCAGGAAGAAGTTGGCGTGTGGTTTCAAGTGCCACTTCCAATTGAATTTGCTCTTTGGATTGTGACCCACTTTGCAACGCTGAAATTATGGAGTTCTTTCGCCTCAAATTGAATGTCCACTATAAAGTATTATATATGTTTGGAATGTGATGCACATAAACTAGTTATGCTACGATTTAGGAAATTGCACGATCGGCAAAATTCCTTCCGGCAAGTGCACCGGTTATCGTCGTCAAGTAAAAACTCACAATAGAGTGAGGTCGAATCCCACAAGGATTGGTTGATTGAGCAATTCGGATTAGAAGTGTGTTCTAGTTGAGCGGAATCAAGAATTGAGATGAGAATTGCGGAATGTAAAATTGGCGGGAAAAGTAAATGACAAGAAATTAAATGGCCGAATCTTAAATTGCATGAATTAAAGAGCAGAATGTAAATTGCTGAAATTAAAAGGGAATGGGGGTGATTGCAAGAATTGAATTGCAGAATGTAAAGAGAAAGTGAAATCAGAAATGGGGAATTCATTGGGTTTAGGAGATATTGAAATCTCCGAATCAAAACATGTATATCTCTTCCTCAACCAATGCATTCATTGAATTTTGCTTGGCAATCTTATATGATTGGATCCCAATTCCTTGGCTCACCAATGCTCTCCAAAAACAAACAAATTCCCAATCCCTTGGTTTAAATGTTCATAAGAAGAGATGATGCTTGATCACTGATTATACCACACAATTTCATGAACCACAATTTGGTAGGATTACATGTCACAATATCCATCCAAACCCCAATCCAATCCACTGTGAGAAAGCTTCTCTAGCATGAATCCTCCATTCCTTTCCCAAGGCTCCGAAGGATTCCAAGTATGAGTAGTCTCTTTCCCAAGACAACTACTCAATGGAATTAGATCGAGAAGCTTTCTAACAAAATTCAAGAGAAAAGATTGAAGAAGAAGATAAACTATTATTGATTCATTGAATTACAATAGAGCTCCCTAACCCAATGAAAGGGGGTTTAGTGAATCATAGCTCTGAATTCAATTACAAAGAAAAGGAAAAACTAGCTCAAAGTGAAAGTAAAGTTCCCTCTAACTTAACTTCTATCCTATTTATACACTTTCTATATTGAGCTTCAGTTGTGCTTCTTGGGCTTTGAGGCCTCTCCTTGCTTTCCTTTTGCCTTGGGTTTATGATCCATAATCTTGATGAGGTTGTTGATCCAAGTCCTGTAACATTTATTGAGCCAACTTAGTGATAATCAAATAATGACACATGACTCAACAAATTGAGATTTCAAACTCATCAATCCTTCAGGCCCAATCCCATAAACCATGATATTCAATTGGGTTTCATACCAAAGTAAGTTTAAGTTAATAATTGTGCTCAAAGACTAACTTAAATCACAATATTTTTGGCCCAGAAACCCTTTTCAAGAGTGGCGTTTAAGTTGTAGTTTAAGCTTAAACTGCAACTTAAACGCCAGATACTTCCAGTGAGGCCATTTGTAAAAGCACGTTTAAGCTTCAGTTAAGGTTAAACTGAAGCTTAAACGTGGAAATGGAAGAATGGTAGCCCTGGAGAGTAATGTAGTCGAACACGTTTAACCTCCAGTTTAAGGTTAAACTGGAGGTTAAACGTGGAAAAGGAATGAGGCATCCTGGAGGTCGAACACGTTTAACCTCCAGTTTGAGGTCAAACTGGAGGTTAAACGTGGAAGCTTGGAATGGTGGCCCTGGAGGTGTCGAACACGTTTAACCTCCAGTTTGGGGTCAAACTGGAGGTTAAACGTGGAGGTGGAGAGAGCAACCCTGGAGTGGAGAAACTATCGAACACGTTTAACCTCCAGTTTGAGGTCAAACTGGAGGTTAAACGTGGAAGCTTGGAGAGAGCAACCCTGGAGTGGAGAAACTATCAAACACGTTTAAGCTCCAGTTTGAGTCAAACTGGAGCTTAAACGTGGAATGGCCCCTGGTACTCTTCCTGGTTCTGGCGTTTAACCTCCAGTTTGAGGTCAAACTGGAGGTTAAACGTGGAACTCCTCCCTGGGTGGCTTACTCATTCTGGCGTTTAACCTCCAGTTTGAGGTCAAACTGGAGGTTAAACTTCAATCCCAGCATTTCTTATCCTTCATGATTTTGGCGTTTAAGCTCCAGTTTAGGCTTAAACTGGAACTTAAACTCCACATGTTATATACAAGCTTCCTTTATTGATTTTGTTGCTTCCTTGCTTAGCCTCTTCTTCCCTGAAATCATCCAAACAATTGCATCAAAGTCTTGCAAAATTTCATGAGAAATCTTTCATTCATAGCATTTAAGTAATATAACTAAAACTCATGGAATTTGCATCAAAATCATATTGTTTGGATGGTTCATTACTTTGTTCTTCATTTACCCATTTTTGGTTACTTTAAGCTCAAGAAAATGCATAAAACAACTAAAACTAACAGAAAATTGCTAGTGAAACTAGCCTATGATGCCTTGGCATCACAACACCAAACTTAATACTTGCTTGTCCCTAAGCAAGTCCTGAGTTAATTGAGAAGAAAGTATGAAACAGAAAGCAATTACATTGGCTATATTAGCAAGCATTTGAAGTTCATCAGAAGGGTTTTATGCAGAAAGTTGCAGCATCACTTTTTCATACTTATCAGGTAGGATTATCACTTTTTCATTGCATCCATCAAAAATTGCTATGGCCTCTTGTTATTCTTATGTCTTTAGCACTTTTCTCTTCTTTGTTTTTCTTTTCTTTTTCTTAGAGCTTCTTTTGCTCCTTGTTTGCTTAATGTCATGTGTTGCACAAGTCTTTGGCATTTTCTTTTTCTTATCAGTGCACTACACATATCCACCTTAGGCATTTTAGTTCACATTTCTTCTTGAGACATTAGTGCCCAGCACCTCTTTGTGTGACTAAATGTTTTGTATTTAGGTTGCTCTTGATAGTGGACTTTTGGTTGATAATCCCGGGTTAGTTAACCCAAGTTACCAAGTGTTGAAACACTCCTCAGAACCTATTCATCCAAGCATATCCTTAATACATAAACACCACAGGCATTTGTCTCAGAAGTTCAAACCATTGGTGCCTAGCTTATTTTCTCAATTTTTTTGCTTTTTGGTTGCCTTTTTCCGTGGCTATTTTCCTTTCCTTTTTCTTTCTTTTTCATAGCCAAAGACATTTATTCATCAAGATCCATAGACAATTTGTACTTCTACATAAAAAAATGATAATTCTACACTCTAATTTTAGTGATGTGACTAAACAATCAAGCATGCATACCACCACTTAATTCTACTTGATTTGTCACTAATTTAGCCAAGTTACTTTTGTTCAAACTTTTCTTTTATTTTTGAAACAGAACAAGCATGGCACGCACTTGTTTAAGAAGGTGAAGTTATATCCAAACATCTAGGCATTCACTTTATTCAAAGCACTTAACAAACACACATACTTAAAAAAAAACGACTCATAAAAAAAAAAAAAAAAAAAAAGACTCCACCTAACACTTAGATGATTTATGATGAAAACATTCATAAAGACAAGTCACCAATTATCATTTGATTATTAAGGAACGAGACCACCTCTTATTTATTGCTTGGTTCTTCTTAATTCTTGGGATCCTGCTTCTTCTTGCTTCCTGCCTCTTTTTGACCACTTGTGCTTCCTTTGTCTTTTCCTCCATTTTTGTCTTTTCTTTTGTACCTGCACAAACAAACAAATTTGCTATCATTTTTCGGTCCATGTGAATTATGAATAGTATTTGCACATGTAAATCAATGCTTGTCTTTGTGAGCTTATAGCCGTGACTTCTACATGTATGCACACTTATTATTTGGACACCAAACTTAGTTTTTGGTTAAGTCTCCTGATGACATGACATCCATATTGGTTGTCCTTAATGCGTGTGCATATTTCTACTAAATCATAGTCACCTTGGCTCTTTGATTCTAAACAAAGTGACTACCCTAAGTAATTGAAACTAAAGCATTAAAACATATGAATGGTATACTTGTCATGAATTTTGAAATCCAGAGGAACTTCTTGCTTTTCATAAACTGTGTTCAAAAAGAACACCAAACTTAATGTTTGGTTGTGCACCTTGAATGAAAGATGGAATTCAATTTGAGTAAGATTTGGGAGTGCCATCAGGCACACCAAACTTAGAGACCAATTGTAATTTACATGCACGGTTTAGTGCACTTAATCAATAGTTGTCCTGAGGATTCAAGTTCATGCATAAGAAACCATACTTTATTAGATGTAAAGCAAAGCACTAAAGATTAAGGATACTAAAAACATGGGTTGCCTCCCATGAAGCGCTTCTTTAACGTCACTAGCTTGACGGTTGTCCCTTGTTAGGGTGGATTGTAGTGCTTGACGTCCTCTCCTCTCACTATGAAAACGTCCCCTCTTGATTCATTCATGACCTCTAAATGTTCCAAAGAAAGAACTTTCTTTATTGTGAACACTTGAGGGAGCTGAGAAGGAATGGTCTTGAGGCCAGGTGGGATTGGCAGATAATGACTTGAGATCACTTTATCTCCTGGAGAAAAACCTTCAGTGGGAATTTTCTTGTTTCTCCATCCTCTTGGCAATCTCCCTATCACTCTTCCCTTTCTCTTGAGGATTTCTTCATTGCCCTTTATGTCAGGAGGATCCTTCTGATCTGTTTCCACTGATTCTTGTGGCTCTAACTCTTGCAACTCTTGTTTGCCTTCCAATGACTGTTTTAGAGTCTCAGCTGCTGGATTACTTTCCTCCAAACACGGATAGCTACTATCATCTTTAGGCTTTTCAGATTCTGGTTCAGGCTCAGATGCAGGTTTGAAGACTTTGAAAATGAGCTGTTCATCATGTATTCTCAGAATTAGTTCTCCTTGTTCTACATCTATGAGTGCTCTAGTAGTGGCTAGAAATGGTCTGCCCAGAATTATAGGGTGCAAATAGCTTTCCTCCATGTCCACAATGACAAAGTCTGTGGGGAAGTAATAATCTCCCACTTTCACCAGCACATTTTCAACTACCCCTTCAGCTTGCTTCTGAGTTTTGTCAGCCAGTTGTATGATTACATCAGTGGATCTCACCTCATTCAGTTGTAGCCTCTTCATAAGAGTTAGAGGCATCACATTTATGCTAGCTCCTAGATCACAGAATCCTCTGTCAATTTTTGTTTCCCCAATGATGCAAGGGATATGAAAACTTCCTGGGTCCGTTTTCTTAGAGAGGGTGTCCTTCTTGATGAGAGCACTGCATTCTTTGTTCATTGTTACAGTTTGTCCTCCCTTCAAAACTCTTTTCTTGCTTAACAATTCCTTTAAATACTTGATGTGTGTGGGCATTTGATGAAGAATCTCAAGAAAAGGAATATTGACATGAAGAGAGTTAAATGTCT
The DNA here is from genome assembly GCF_003086295.3 of Arachis hypogaea. Classification (NCBI taxonomy): domain Eukaryota; kingdom Viridiplantae; phylum Streptophyta; class Magnoliopsida; order Fabales; family Fabaceae; genus Arachis; species Arachis hypogaea. Next base: position 86,444,101 of record NC_092054.1, read on the forward strand.
CTAGAAACCTTGAATAGGTTTTCTTTTTTTCACCTCCTCCTAACCTTTCAGGAAATGGTGCTTTTGGTTGGTATATTTCCATCATGCCTTTTTGCAGTTCCTTGGCTTGCTCAGTTCCACCTTCCTGCCTAACTTCTTCCACACCTTCTTTCAAGATTTCTGGTTCGTGCTCTGAGGGCCTGATTCCTTCTTCTGAGACTTCCTTCAATACGGTGATGGCCTTGCATTCTTCCCATCTTACTCTCTTTTGTTCCCCTTTAGGATTCTTTTCTGTGTCACTAGGGAACACTGCAGTTGATTTGGGGGCCTGTCGAGATAGCTCTCCTACTAGAGATTCCATCCATTTGAGTTTTTCACCATGGTTTCTTAAGGTAGTCCTCACATCATCCCTGAAGCTTTTCAATTCAATTATGTCTTGACTCATGGTTGCCATCATTCCTTCCATCCGGTTTAATTGATCTTGAAATTGTTGGTTAGGATTGGGTTGGGTAGGTTGATTACTTTGGTCATGGTATGACGATTGGGGGTAAGTGTGTTGTGTGGCTTGGTATGATCTTTGGTTGGAGTTTTGGTATGTGGAATTGTTTTGTTGGTTGTGGTTGTAAGGTTTGTGGTTTTGTGGTTGGGTTTGTTGGTTTCCCCACCCAAAGTTTGGGTGGTTTCTCCAGCCTGGGTTGTAAGTGTTGGAGTGTGGATCATATGATTGCCTTTGTTGGTTTCCCACATAATTGGCCTCTTCCCAATCACCTCCTTCAATGCCTACTTCCTCTTGATCTTGTGTGTGTATTGCAGTCACTTGCTTTGTTTCTAATTGCCTGGTAAGTTCTGCTAGTTGCTTGGCAAACACCTTGTTTTGGGCCAGAATTGTATCAACCTGGTTCAGCTCCATGACTCCCTTAGTGTTGTGCCTTTCTGATGCATAGTAGTATTCATTTTCAGCCACTGTCTCGATCACTTCAATGGCTTCTTCCACAGTCTTTTTCTTGTTCAATGAACCTCCTGATGAATGGTCTACAGCCTTCCTTGATTCATAAGAGAGCCCATCATAGAAGATGTGCAATTGCACCCAATCATGGAACATGTTTGGTGGGCATTTCCTTGTCAAGTCCTTGAATCTCTCCCATGCCTCGTAGAGAGTTTCACCATCTTGTTGTCTAAAAGTCTGGACCTCAGATCGAAGCCTATTGACCTTTTGTGGAGGGTAGAAACGTGCCAGAAACTTGCCTTCCACCTCATCCCATGTGGTTAGACTCCCCCTTGGGAATGATTCCAGCCACTTAGCTGCCTTGTCCCTAAGTGAAAATGGGAACAAGAGCAGTTTATAGGCATCTTCCTGGACTCCATTGGACTTCACAGTGTCACAAATTCTCAGGAATTTTGTGAGATGTTGGTTTGGGTCTTCATTAGCATTTCCTCCAAAGGAACAATGATTTTCCACCAATGATATTAGCTGTGGCTTGAGCTCAAAATTGTTGGCCTGAATGGGTGGTTTCTGGATGCTACTACCACAATTCCCAGAGGTTGGGTTTATGTATGAACTAAGAACCCTCCTCTCAGGAATGGCATTGTTTCCATCAGCTCTCTCATGGTTGTGAACTTCTCTATCCATGTTGAGATCTAGAGCTTCCTCAAAATTGTCCTCAGATTCTCCTTCAGATTCCTCTTCTCCCACTACTCTCTTCCCTCTTGCTTCCCTTCTAAGTCTATGAAGGGTCCTTTCCGGTTCGGTATATGGAGGAGTTGATGTCTCTCCTCTCCTACCTGTCATACAAGAACACGGCTCAAACACAAACAAGTAAAATACTCTTGGTTAATGGAAGAGTATGGTTAGATCAATTGAGGAATTAAATCAAACAGTTAGTGAGTCAGTGAGTTAGTTGCATGAATTTAAAGGCATAAAGAAGGAAAGCATGTAACCAAGTGCAGAAATTAAAATTCAACAAATATCTAGAACAGAATTAACAAAGCAAGAGAAAATTGCTCAATCTAGTTAGCTTCCAATTTGAGAATTGTCAATCGAAAACCAATCCCCGGCAACGGCGCCATAAACTTGATGCACATAAACTAGTTATGCTACGATTTAGGAAATTGCACGATCGGCAAAATTCCTTCCGGCAAGTGCACCGGTTATCGTCGTCAAGTAAAAACTCACAATAGAGTGAGGTCGAATCCCACAAGGATTGGTTGATTGAGCAATTCGGATTAGAAGTGTGTTCTAGTTGAGCGGAATCAAGAATTGAGATGAGAATTGCGGAATGTAAAATTGGCGGGAAAAGTAAATGACAAGAAAATTAAATGGCCGAATCTTAAATTGCATGAATTAAAGAGCAGAATGTAAATTGCTGAAATTAAAAGGGAATGGGGGTGATTGCAAGAATTGAATTGCAGAATGTAAAGAGAAAGTGAAATCAGAAATGGGGAATTCATTGGGTTTAGGAGATATTGAAATCTCCGAATCAAAACATGTATATCTCTTCCTCAACCAATGCATTCATTGAATTTTGCTTGGCAATCTTATATGATTGGATCCCAATTCCTTGGCTCACCAATGCTCTCTAAAAACAAACAAATTCCCAATCCCTTGGTTTAAATGTTCATAAGAAGAGATGATGCTTGATCACTGATTATACCACACAATTTCATGAACCACAATTTGGTAGGATTACATGTCACAATATCCATCCAAACCCCAATCCAATCCACTGTGAGAAAGCTTCTCTAGCATGAATCCTCCATTCCTTTCCCAAGGCTCCGAAGGATTCCAAGTATGAGTAGTCTCTTTCCCAAGACAACTACTCAATGGAATTAGATCGAGAAGCTTTCTAACAAAATTCAAGAGAAAAGATTGAAGAAGAAGATAAACTATTATTGATTCATTGAATTACAATAGAGCTCCCTAACCCAATGAAAGGGGGTTTAGTGAATCATAGCTCTGAATTCAATTACAAAGAAAAGGAAAAACTAGCTCAAAGTGAAAGTAAAGTTCCCTCTAACTTAACTTCTATCCTATTTATACACTTTCTATATTGAGCTTCAGTTGTGCTTCTTGGGCTTTGAGGCCTCTCCTTGCTTTCCTTTTGCCTTGGGTTTATGATCCATAATCTTGATGAGGTTGTTGATCCAAGTCCTGTAACATTTATTGAGCCAACTTAGTGATAATCAAATAATGACACATGACTCAACAAATTGAGATTTCAAACTCATCAATCCTTCAGGCCCAATCCCATAAACCATGATATTCAATTGGGTTTCATACCAAAGTAAGTTTAAGTTAATAATTGTGCTCAAAGACTAACTTAAATCACAATATTTTTGGCCCAGAAACCCTTTTCAAGAGTGGCGTTTAAGTTGTAGTTTAAGCTTAAACTGCAACTTAAACGCCAGATACTTCCAGTGAGGCCATTTGTAAAAGCACGTTTAAGCTTCAGTTAAGGTTAAACTGAAGCTTAAACGTGGAAATGGAAGAATGGTAGCCCTGGAGAGTAATGTAGTCGAACACGTTTAACCTCCAGTTTAAGGTTAAACTGGAGGTTAAACGTGGAAAAGGAATGAGGCATCCTGGAGGTCGAACACGTTTAACCTCCAGTTTGAGGTCAAACTGGAGGTTAAACGTGGAAGCTTGGAATGGTGGCCCTGGAGGTGTCGAACACGTTTAACCTCCAGTTTGGGGTCAAACTGGAGGTTAAACGTGGAGCTTGGAGAGAGCAACCCTGGAGTGGAGAAACTATCGAACACGTTTAAGCTCCAGTTTGAGTCAAACTGGAGCTTAAACGTGGAATGGCCCCTGGTACTCTTCCTGGTTCTGGCGTTTAACCTCCAGTTTGAGGTCAAACTGGAGGTTAAACGTGGAACTCCTCCCTGGGTGGCTTACTCATTCTGGCGTTTAACCTCCAGTTTGAGGTCAAACTGGAGGTTAAACTTCAATCCCAGCATTTCTTATCCTTCATGATTTTGGCGTTTAAGCTCCAGTTTAGGCTTAAACTGGAACTTAAACTCCACATGTTATATACAAGCTTCCTTTATTGATTTTGTTGCTTCCTTGCTTAGCCTCTTCTTCCCTGAAATCATCCAAACAATTGCATCAAAGTCTTGCAAAATTTCATGAGAAATCTTTCATTCATAGCATTTAAGTAATATAACTAAAACTCATGGAATTTGCATCAAAATCATATTGTTTGGATGGTTCATTACTTTGTTCTTCATTTACCCATTTTTGGTTACTTTAAGCTCAAGAAAATGCATAAAACAACTAAAACTAACAGAAAATTGCTAGTGAAACTAGCCTATGATGCCTTGGCATCAGAATGCCCTTGATGTTAGCTTTCCAATGCCACTAGAATCAACTCATTTAGACTTTTGTAGCTCAAGTTATGCCCAGTTGAAGGTGAAGAGGTCAGTCTGTCAAGTAGCCCGGTGTGCCACGCCCACTTCTTGCCGTGCCACGCCCATATGTTATGAAACTGGCATGCCACGTCTACTCTTTGGCATGATGCCTTCAATGATATACAAAATCTTCCTCTCTGGCCGTTAGAACTGGCATGCCACGCCTTCAATATCAAGTGGCACGCCTAGGTTTTACAACGCTGAAATAATGGCCTTTTTCACCTTTAGTTTTAATATCCACTCGAAGGTGTTATATATCGTTGGAAAGCGCTTGATGTCAGCTTTCCAAAGCCACCAAAATTAGATCATTTGGACCTCTACAACTCAAGTTATGTTCCTTTGAAGATGAAGAGGTCAGGCTGGTAACTCTGTAGTGACGTGTTTTTCTTCTTGTGTTTTCTGTCAATATTTTCCTCAATTCTAGTTTCCATCATAAAGTGTTATATATGGTTGGAAAGCTCTGGATCTCTACTTTCTAATGGCACTATAATCATCCGATTTGAATTTGCATAGCTCAAGATATCTTCATTTGAATGAGAGGAGTTCAGGCTGGCATATGCCCTGGCATGCCACGCCCAATTCTTGGCGTGCCATGCCCATAGTGGGGCTCAAAATCACTCCTCTGGAATTTAAGCCTGGCATGCCATGCCCAAACCACCAAGTGGCATGCCCTCTTTGACATCTTGGCTTCACAAACTTGGCGTGCCACGCCCTCTTTGAGACTTGGTTTCAAAAGCTTGGCGTGCCACGCCCAGAGCTCCAAGTGGCACACCCATTGTTGAGTGTTGGGTTTACAAGCTTGGTGTGCCACGCAAAGAGCACTGATAAACCATTATTTTATGGTTTATATTATGTTTAATTGTGTCGTTTTATCAAATCTTTACCCACTTATTCATTAAATAAGCATGCATTTATAATTCCTTCCTAAAAATACTTTATGGTTGAAAACTTGCTTCCTAGAGACTTTTAATTTTGTATTTTAATTTTTCTTTATTCCATTTGATGCCTGATCTGTGTGTTAAGTATTTCAGGCTCTATAGGGCATGAATGACTTGGAGATTAGCAAGGAAGCTTGCAAAAATGGAAGGAACACAAGAAATTAAGGAGTTGACCAGCGAGGAGTGACGCGGGCGCATGGCTCACGCGACTGACGAACGTGATTTTTACCAATAAAGAATGTCATAAAAACAGTCGCGTTTTAGATATAGTTTCTAAACCAACAAAAATCCCTTTCGTGCAAACGTTTTAGGTGTCACAAGTAACAAACCCCTTTTTAAATTGTTAACCGAAGTATTCAAACCTCGGGTCGTCTTCTCAAGGAACTGCAGGGAAGTATGTTCTTATTATTGGCTATAAAGATTGTAAATCGGGGTTTAGAGGATGAGAAGCAAGTGATTTAAATGACAAATAAGGTAAATGAAGAATGGTGCACGAAATTGTGATGTCCAGGCTCGAACAATCCCTGGCAACGTGAGCAACTTGGTACGCGTAATCGTGATTACACTTAAATTATGTAAAATTCATGGCTCTTTCTTTCCCTGGCAATGGCGCCAATAACATGGTGCCAATACCATGGTTCACAAGTTCGATACAACTAAGCAGCAAGAGCACTAGGTCGTCCAAGTAATACCTTACGTGAGTAAGGGTCGAATCCCACGGAGATTGTCGGTATGAAGCAAGCTATGGTCACCTTGCAAATCACAATTAGGCAGATATAAATTGATAATAGTGTTTTGGAATATTAATTAATAAAATAGGGATAGAAATACTTATGTAATTCATTGGTGAGAATTTCAGATAAGCGAATGGAGATGCTTTCGTTCCTCTGAACCTCTGCTTTCTTGCTATCTTCATCCAATCAGTCTTACTCCTTTCCATGGCTGGCTTTATGCAAGGGCATCGCCGTTGTCAGTGGCTACATCCCCTCCTCTCAGTGAAAAATATGCTCACATGCTCTGTCACAGCACGGCTAATCATCTATCGGTTCTCGATCATGCTGGAATAGGATTCACCCTCCTTTTGCATCTGTCACTAACGCCCAGCACTCGCGAGTTTGAAGCTCGTCACAGTCATTCAATCATTGAATCCTACTCGGAATACCACGGACAAGGTTTAGACTTTCCGGATTCTCTTGAATGCCGCCATCATTCTAGCTTACGCCACGAAGATTCCGGTTAAGAGATCTAAGAGATATTCATTCTAGCTTATTTCATGTAAAACGGAAGTATTTGTCAGGCACGTGTTCATAGGGGAGAATGGTGATGAGCGTCACACATAATCATCACCTTCATCATGTTCTTGGGTGCGAATGGATATCTTAGAAGCGAAATAAGATAAATTGAATAGAAAACAGAAGTACTTTGCATTAATCTTTGAGGAACAGCAGAGCTCCACACCTTAATCTATGGAGTGTAGAAACTCTACCATTGAAAATACATAAGTGAAAGGTCCAGGCATGGCCGAGATGGCCAGCCCCCTAAAATGTGATCACAGGATCAGAATACAATCCCGGATCCAAGATGGTCAAAAAGACTAGTAAAATGTCCTATTTATAATAAACTAGCTACTAGGGTTTACATGAGTAAGTAATTGATGTATAAATCCATTTCCGAGGCCCACTTGGTGTGTGCTTGGGCTGAGCTTGAGTGTTGCACGTGTAGAGGTCTTTCTTGGAGTTGAATGCCAGTTTTTGTGCCAGTTTGGGCGTTCAACTCTGGTTTTGGCTCCTTTTCTGGCGCTGGACGCCAGATTTGGGCAGAAAGCTGGCGTTGAACGCCAGTTTACGTCGTCTATTCTTGGCCAAAGCATGGACTATTATATATTTCTGGAAAGCCCTGGATGTCTACTTTCCAAATCAATTGGAAGCGCGCCATTTCGAGTTCTGTAGCTCCAGCAAATCCATTTTGAGTGCAGGGAGGTCAGAATCCAACAGCATCAGCAGTCCTTCTTCAACCTCTGAATCTGATTTTTGCTCAAGTCCCTCAATTTCAGCCAGAAAATACCTGAAATCACAGAAAAACACACAAACTCATAGTAAAGTCCAGAAATGTGAATTTAACATAAAAACTAATGAAAACATCCCTAAAAGTAACTAGATCCTACTAAAAACATACTAAAAATAATGCCAAAAAGCGTATAAATTATCCGCTCATCACAACACCAAACTTAAATTGTTGCTTGTCCCCAAGCAACTGAAAATCAAATAGGATAAAAAGAAGAGAATATACTCTAAATTCCAAACTATCAATGAAACAGAGCTTCAATCATATGAGCGGGACTTATAGCTTTTTGCCTCTTGAATAGTTTTGGCATCTCACTTTATCCATTGAGGTTCAGAATGATTGGCATCTATAGGAACTTCAGATTTCGAATAGTGTTATTGACTCTCCTAGTTCAGTATGATGATTCTTGAACACAACTTCTTTATGAGTCTTGGCCGTGGCCCTAAGCACTTTGTTTTCCAGTATTACCACCGGATACATAAATGCCACAGACACATAATTGGGTGAACCTTTTCAGATTGTGACTCAGCTTTGCTAAAGTCCCCAATTAGAGGTGTCCAGGTTTTCACTTGACACCTACACGCCACAAGCACATGGTTAGGGACAGCTTGGTTTAGCCGCTTAGACCAGGATTTTATTCCTTTAGGCCCTCCTATTCACTGATGCTCAAAGCCTTGGGATCCTTTTTATTTGCCCTTGCCTTTTGGTTTTAAGGGTTATTGGCTTTTTCTGCTTGCTTTTTCTCTTTTTTTTTTCTATATTTTTTTTCGCCTATTTTTTTTTTCTGCAAGCTTTGTTCTTTGCTGCTTTTTCTTGCTTCAAGAATCATTTTTATGATTTTTCAGATTATCAAATAACATGTCTCCTAGTCATCATTCTTTCAAGAGCCAACATATTTAACATTCTTAAACAACAACTTCAAAAGACATATGCACTGTTCAAGCATACATTTAGAAAACAAGAAGCATTGTCACCAAATCAATATAATTAAGCTAAGTTCAAGGATAAATTCGAAACTCATGTACTTCTTGTTCTTTTGAATTAAAACATTTTTCATTTAAGAGAGGTGATGGATTCATAGGACATTCATAACTTTAAGACATAGTTACTAACTACTAATGATCATGTAATGAAGACACAAACATAGATAAGCACATAACATAGAAAACGAAAAACAGAGAAAGCAAGAACAAGGCATGAATCCACCTTAGTGATGAGCGTCACACATAATCATCACCTTCATCACATTCTTGGGTGCGAATGGATATCTTAGAAGCGAAATAAGATGAATTGAATAGAAGACAGAAGTACTTTGCATTAATCTTTGAGGAACAGCAGAGCTCCACACCTTAATCTATGGAGTGTAGAAACTCTACCGTTGAAAATACATAAGTGAAAGGTCCAGGCATGGCCGAGATGGCCAGCCCCCTAAAACGTGATCACAGGATCAGAATACAATCCCAGATCCAAGATGGTCAAAAAGACTAGTAAAATGTCCTATTTATAATAAACTAGCTACTAGGGTTTACATGAGTAAGTAATTGATGTATAAATCTACTTTCAGGGCCCACTTGGTGTGTGCTTGGGCTGAGCTTGAGTGTTGCACGTGTAGAGGTCCTTCTTGGAGTTGAACGCCAGTTTTTGTGCCAGTTTGGGCGTTCAACTCTGGTTTTGGCTCTTTTTCTGGCGCTGGACGCCAGATTTGGGCAGAAAGCTGGCGTTGAACGCCAGTTTACGTCGTTTATTTTTGGCCAATGTATGGACTATTATATATTGCTGGAAAGCCCTAGATGTCTACTTTCCAACACAATTGGAAACGCGCCATTTATAGTTTTGTAGCTCCAGAAAATCCATTTTGAGTGCAGGGAGGTCAGAATCCAACATCATCAGCAGTCCTTCTTCAACCTCTGAATCTGATTTTTGCTCAAGTCCCTCAATTTCAGCCAGAAAATACCTGAAATCACAGAAAAATACACAAACTCATAGTAAAGTCCAGAAATGTGAATTTAACATAAAAACTAATGAAAACATCCCTAAAAGTAACTAGATCCTACTAAAAACATACTAAAAACAATGCCAAAAAGCGTATAAATTATCCGCTCATCAAAGTACAAGTAATTTAAATAGCAAGTAAATTAAATAAATGACTGTAAATAAGCTTTTGGTAAGGTATGAGAAATTAGAGGTCCTATCCTAGCTATCCTTATCAAAGATGATGATAATTGAATCTTAATTCCGCTTTGTTAACCTTTACTAAAGTAAAGGAAGGTCAAGGGATTAATTAATTGATCTTCGAATCCTATTTATTTCCTAAGAAAAGATTGGGATTATTGAAGCTCAAATTAACAAAGATAACAATTGTCAAGCATGTTTGAGTTTGATAGCTCCTGAGTTACTGATTTCTTAACCAAGACCAAAAGGGGAAAAAATAAATCTATCGAAATAAAAAATGCCTTCAGATTGAGAATGACAGTAACATAAATAAAAGAAAGCGATATTAAACCGAAATACCTCAAATAACATTAATTCAAAATAGTAATCTGTAACATGGGAGTATTCATAAATTCAATTATAAAAGTAAACAAGCAACTAAAGCAATGAATAAAAGTAAAAGGGAAGCTTAAAGTAAAGGAATACTAAAACCTGGGATCGAGAGTTACTCCTAAAGAGAGAAGTCCTAAATCCTAATCCTAAAGAGAGAGAGAATCTCTCTCTAAACTAAATCTAAATCATGAAAACTAAACTAAAGTGGTTTTCTTTTTTTTTTTTTGAATGAATGCCTTCCCTCAATTCATAACCTCTGGTCTATGCCTTCTGAACTTGAATTTGGGCCAAACAGGGCTTCAAAAATCGCTGGGAGCATTTTCTGCAATTTCTGGTGCGTGGCCTCTGTCACGCGTCCGCGTGGGTCACGCGGTCGCGTCATTCGGAGCTTTTCTTGCCACGCGGTCGTGTCAGTCATGCGACCGCGTCATGTGCGTTCTGCTTAAGGCACGCGGTCGCGTCAGTCATGCAGCCGCGTCGCTGTTGATTCGCGCTTGGCACGCGTCCGCGTCGCCCATGCGATCGCGTGGATGCCAATTTCTTCAGAAACTCCGTTTTGTGCTTTCCTTCCATTTTTGTCTGTTTCCTTTCCATCCTTTAAGTCATTCCTGCCTTAGAAGATCTGAAACTACTCAACACACTAATCACGGCATCGAATGGAATTAAAGGTGATTAAAATAATTAATTTAAAAGCATAGGAAACATGTTTTTCACATACATCACATTATAAGGAAGGGAAAGTAAAACCATGCAATTAACATGAATAAGTGGGTGAAGGATTGAATAAATCATTCAAACTAAGCACAAAATATATCATAAAATATGGGTTTATCAATCTCCCCACACTTAAACAATAGCGTGTCCTCATGCTAAATCCAAGGTAATAAGTAAGGTTAAGGTTATGGAATGTCATGCAATGCAATCTAATCTAAATGCAACTACCTAAATGCGTCATGCAATTCTAATTTTTATTTACTCACTTGTATATAAAGCTTACAGGTAGTTAAATTAATTCACATTCTCAAGGAGTCATATATGTATATATAGCCAAGCCTTAGATAATCAATAAGCACTTTTACAATTGAGATGGGAGAAAAAGCATTTTATGAACTTGTAAGACAATTAGATAATTCAAACAGAGATAAATGTTAATGAGCTATTGGACCCTCGCTGGATTTGTTTTTACTCTCTAGTCACTCAGTGTTTATTGGGTTAATCACTCTATTCCTCTTTTTATTCTTCCTTTCTATAACTTTGTTCTTCATTTAACCAATCAACAATTATAGAATACAGTCATACCAAAAATCATGAGGTCTTTAATTAAGGTTGTAATGGGGCCAAGGTAAAGGTAAGGATATATGTATAAGGCTAAGTGAGCTATTAAGTGAATCCTTAATTAGACTAAGATCTCACCTAACATACATACTTAGTAAAACAAAACTTCTTTACCTATTTTTCCATATTTTCCCACTTTTGATGTTACGTGCTCATGTTTCAATTTTTATTTTTATCCCATGTGCATTACTTTTATTTTGCATTTGGGGAATTCTTTTGTATCCCCTTTATTAAATACTGAAAAATAACTTTTTTTTTAATGCACATGGTAATTTAATCACTTTGATTTCTCATGAGCATGCTTCCCAAAATTTCTTATTTTGAGTTATTTTATTCTTTTCAATTTTTCTACCTCTTGTTTTTTTTCATCCATGTTCCCAATAGGTTTCCCATATTTAAACTATTCATAATTTGCTATCTTAAGCTAACCAAGGATTCAACATGGGATTTTATTTTGTTTTTCTGCTTAAGGCTAGTAGTGTGGCTAAATAGAATAAAAGGGAATTTAAAGGCTCAAGGGGGCTAACAAGGGTGATGTGAAAGGTAGGTTAATTTGGGATAAGTGAGCTAAAATCAAATGACGGCCTCAATCACTCTTTTGGTATGCATATCTATATTCTATATTTTATATTCTATAATTGGTCATATAGATTAAAACAAAGTAAAGAACACCAGAATAAATAAGAAGGGCGGAACACACAGGAATAAATATTATAGTTTAAATATAACCATACAATTAAGCTCAAACCTCACAGGTTGTATGTTCTCTAGCTCAAAAATCATTTATCAGTCATGTATGTCATGCAGGTTTAGTTAAAAATTCCCATTATTCTCAATGTAAAATTTAAGGTGGCCTTAAGGTTCTAGTGTTCCTCCTTGATGAAATGTTGTTAACTAACTAACATGTAATTCTATATATACAAGGTGTGTGGATTGTTTCTATTAAGTTCAAGTTTTTAGTTTACTTCCTTTTTATATTTTCAATTTAAACTAAGCTATCTTATGCTAAAAATGGTAAACTATACTAATTAATCCACAATTTTCTATAACAACTAAGTTAGAATTGCAACTAAACTAAATAACTAAAAATATGAACTAAAGTGCAAAATGCAGAAACCATAGTAAAAATACATAAAAATAACAATGTATCAGAAAATAAGAATAAAAATAAAAAGAAAAATACAGAAAAATATCCAAAATAAAAGAAAAAAAGAGTCTGTAGTGGTTCACTAAAATAATACGCCAGATATGGCGACCTCCCCACACTTAAAATGAAGCATCGTCCATGATGCTCACTCAAGCAGGGTGTGAAGGGGTGTCATCACTGGAAGGGATGGTAGCTGGGGTCTCTGTGGTGGTGACTGGCTGAAGGTCTGACTACTGTAGAGGAGGGGCTGTCTGAATGGGGATCTCAGGGTTTACAGCCTAGATTTGATGTGCGACCTCTGCCTGTGGTGCAGCCTGCTCGGTGTCTGCCTGCTCTGCCTCTCTCTGGGGATGGGTCTCTGCCTCGGGCGCATCCGCCTCCTCCTCGGAGGCCTCGGATGGTGTGTCAGGCTCGGAGGGGATGTCGCCAGATCGTATCATCAGCTTCAGGTGCTCATAGCGTCGCTTGTTGCGACGCTCCATCTGGTCAAGTCATCGAAACAAGCGGTGTACCAGATGATAGATAGGCTCTGTGGCAGGTGGAGGTGCAGTGGTGGTGGTAGGGGTGGATGGTGCAGTGGTAGAGGAAGAGGGGCCAGCGGATGGTGTGGTTGTGTCAGCAGTGGCAGTCAGGAATGGAGGTCTGTAGCCCAGGGCCAGAAAGTTCCTGCCGTGCGGGATAATCTTCTTGCATTCTGCAGCAGGTGGCCTCTCATCAGCATTCTCCCATGGCAGTCAGCTCGACGGCCCAGCTGGGTAACTAGATAGGGAAAGGGAAGAGTGCCTCAGATGTGGACCATGGCCATATAGTGCCGGATAAAGCGTGGTAGGTACAGGTTTTTACCTCCATCACACACCATAGGAGGGTGATCATAGCGGCTGGTATCTCAGTCTCGTGAGTACTCGGCATAATGTAGTTGCTGAATATCTGATGCCATAGCCGAGCCTCATCATTCAGGTAAATCAGCTTGATCCCTTTCGGCATGGGGGTGTTCTGACCCATGATCCAAGAAACTGACGTGTCAAGGGCAATCTGGGCCTTGACTGCATCCCAGTCAAAACGCATAAAGCGCATATCCTCCTCAGCTTTTTGATAGCCATCTGTCTGATCAGTCCTAGGCAAAAGCTTCAGAACTTCATCTATTGCCTCCTCAGTAACCAGAATCTACTTCCCTCTGAGGTTCACTGCATCTAGGAAAGTTTTGAAGTAGTTGCAGTAGAATTCCCTAACCCAAGATGCATTAACCTCAGTCAGAGGTCTCTCCAGAAAGAACCAGCCTCTTTGTTTGATTTGATCAGAGGTATATTGCTGGAGATCTTCTGGGATCTTCAAAGTCTGCTCCATGTATAGGCTCCTGGAGTTGGCAAACACCGGATACTTCAGCTCACAGTATCGGTTTGCAAACTTTACTGTGTCATTGGCGGGAAGTAGCTGGTCGGCCTTCTCCTGCGGGGTAAAGGCTTTCTCCCGCAAGGAGGCGTCATGCATGAGATCTATGATAGACATGGAGGCTTCTCCTCTTTTCCTTTTGCCAGTAGTGGCCTTGCCTTTGCCTTTTTTATGGCTGGCAGACATCCTGTAAAGCAGAAAACCAGGATATATAAAAATAGGAAAGCAAATAGGCAAATAATCACAAGAAAACACAAAATGGCAAAGGAGCAATAGGATAACGAATATGAGTTAAGTAGATGCGCATTTAAGATTGTATAGGGGTGAAAAATCGGAAAAGAAGTGTTCACAATCCAAAATGTAATTGAATGCATGTTAAATAGAAATATTAACATCATGCCTTGGTTAGAATGTTAAAAGAAAGTGAAAGAAAAGCAAAAAAAAGAAGTTTTGAAAAGGTTAGGTTGGTTAGAGTTAAAATTAGTGAGTTAGTGAAAAATGGGTTAAAGTAAGAGGCATAATGAAAATAGTCCAAGTAACAAGTAATCACAGGTAGAAGCTATAAGTAACTCATATCCAAACAAGTAAAACAGTTTGATGATGATTCAAATAGAGATAGAGAAAGCAAAAATAGGAATCAAACATCAAGATTGCAGTTTAGGAACCAGGAAATCAAAAGGGATAAGAAAGCCTGTCTTGGCATTCATGGAATGGTTTGGTTAAAGCAGTGGAGAACAGAGTTCAAAATTCCAAAACCAAAACATGAATGAAAGTCAAAAATAGTTTACAGAAATTTAGGCAGCATTCCGGCTAAAATTGGATTTTCCCGGAAAATAAACAGCAATCAAACAGTTCATATGAATTAAAAAAAAATCAAGCTGCAGTTACATATAATGAATATAAACATGAAAATTCAGTGTAAAGAGCAGCAATATACAAGAAATACAGCATATGAACAAGATCACAACAACAACAGATTTGCAAATTTGATAAAATAGAAACATGAACAGTGCAAGTAAATAGACCTAAATCCACTAACCACATCCTAGGCTACCTAACAACCTAAAATCCACTACAACATGCATATCTAACTAGCCTAAAAATGAACATAAACCGAAAGATAAGAATAACTACGAATGGATAAAAGGGATTGCATGTTGCGGAACCTGGAAGGCCGAATAAGGAGAATAGGCAGAAAGGTGGCTGGGGGTGGTGGGCAGGGGGAAGAGAGGGTAATGGGGGTAGAGAAAGGGAGGGGGGAAAGGGGTGGTGTTGCAGGTGGAAGGGGGGTTGCGGTTGGGACGGTTGGCGGCGGTAGGTGGTGGCGCGGAGGGGAACAGTGGCGGAGGAGGAGGGAGAAAGAAGAGAGAGGAAGAAAGAAGGGGGAAGGAGGGAGGGGGTGGGTGGCGGCGGCGTCTGGGTGGTCGGCAGCGTCTGAGTGGAGGCACGGTGGTGGCTGGGTGGTGGTTGTGGTTTGGAGGAGGAGAAAAGGAAGGGGGTGGGGTTGGTGCACGAAATTGTGACGTCCAGGCTCAAACTATTCCTGGCACGTGAGCAAGTTGGTACGCGTAATCGTGATTACACATTCATAATTTGTCACAACTTTGATACAACTAACCAGCAAGTGCACTGGGTCGTCCAAGTAATACCTTACGTGAGTAAGGGTCGAATCCCACGGAGATTGTTGGTATGAAGCAAGCTATGGTCACCTTGTAAATCTCAGTCAGGCAGATATAAAGTGAAAATGGTGTTTTCGAATATTATATAATAAAATAGGGATATAGATACTTATGTAAATCATTGGTAGGAATTTCAGATAAGCGAATGGAGATGCTTTTCGTTCCTCTGAACCTCTGCTTTCCTGCTATCTTCATCCAATCAGTCTTACTCCTTTCTATGGCTGGCTTTATGTGATACATCACCATTGTCAACGGCTACTTTCGGTCATCTCTCGGGAAAATGATCCAATGCCCTGTCACGGCACGGCTAATCGTCTGGAGGCATCACCCTTGTCAATGGCTTCATCTTATCCTCTCAGTGAATAATATGCTCACGCACCCTGTCATGGCACGGCTATTCATCTGTCGGTTCTCGATCATGCTGGAATAGGATTTACTATCCTTTTGCGTCTGTCACTAACGCCCTGCAATCGCGAGTTAGGAGCTCGTCACAGTCATTCAATCATTGAATCCTACTCGGAATACCACAGACAAGGTTTAGACTTTCCGGATTCTCTTGAATGCCGCCATCATTCTAGCTTACGCCACGAAGATTCTGGTTAGGAGATCTAAGAGATATTCATTCTAGCTTAATTCATGTAGAACAGAAATGTTTGTCAGGCACGCGTTCATAAGGGAGAAGGATGATGAGCGTCACACATAATCATCACCTTCATCACGTTCTTGGGTGCGAATGGATATCTTAGAAGCAAAATAAGATGAATTGAATAGAAAACAGTAGTACTTTGCATTAATCTTTGAGGAACAGCAGAGCTCCACACCTTAATCTATGGAGTGTAGAAACTCTACAGTATGAAAATACATAAGTGAAGGTCCAGGCATGGCCGTGTGGCCAGCCCCCATGGTCTAAGAACAATGCGTTCAAAGATACCTAATACAATAGTAAGAGGTCCTATTTATAATAAACTAGTCACTAGGGTTTACATGAGTAAGTTGTTGATGCATAAATCCACTTCCGGGGTCCACATGGTGTGTTTTTGGGCTGAGCTTAAGTGTTCCACGTGCAGAGGCCATTTGTGGAGTTGAACGCCAGTTTCTGTGCCAGTTTGGGCGTTCAACTCTGGTTTTGGATCCTTTTCTGGCGCTGGACGCCAGATTTGGGCAGAAGACTGGCGTTGAACGCCAGTTTACGTCATGAATTCTTAGCCAAAGTATGGACTATTATATATTGCTGGAAAGCCCTGGATGTCTACTTTCCAACGCAATTGGAAGCGCGCCATTTCGAGTTCTGTAGCTCCAGAAACTCCACTTTGAATGCAGGGAGGTCAGAATTCAACAGCATCAGCAGTCCTTTTTCAACCTCTGAATCTGATTTTTGCTCAAGTCCCTCAATTTCAGCCAGAAAATACCTGAAATCACAGAAAAACACACAAACTCATAGTAAAGTCCAAAAATGTGAATTTAACATAAAAACTAATGAAAACATCCCTAAAAGTAACTAGATCCTACTAAAAACATACTAAAAACAATGCCAAAAAGCGTATAAATTATCCGCTCATCAGGGGTTCAGAGGGGCGCGAGAATAGGGTTTCGCGTGACCTGGAGGGGTTATAATTTGAATCCACGAGGCCGCGTGGGGCACGCTTTCGCGTGGCTGGAGCGAAAAAGGTGGTTGACGCGATCGTATGGATGACGCGATCGCGCAGAGGGCAAAAAGAGTAAATGACGCGATCGCATAGGGCATGCGATCGCGTCACTAGAATTTGTGCTAAACGCACGAATCCAGCATCGTTTCAGCACAACTCTCTATCTCCTTTGGGGTGTTCATGCAATCCATGCGACGCGGTCGCGTCGCTAACGCGGTCGCGTGGGATTGGTATTGTGCGAGTGACGCGATCGTGTGGGCCATTTGTGCGAAACGTACAGTGGCCACATGATTCCAGCCTAACTTTCTGGACGTTGGATGTTTACGCCGATCTCCAGGTCACGCGGCCGCGTGGATGACACGGTCGCGTGGGAAGTGTAGTTCGCCATTTGACGCGATCGCATGGGTGATGCGGTCGTGTCGTGCACCTTTTTTTTTTTACGCATGAAAAATGAAGAATGCAATGATTAATGTGAATGCTATGCATGATCGCAGGTTTAATAAAATAAAATAAAACTCAAAAACAAAACTAAATAAAATTAAAAGTGTAAAAGGAACGATCATACCATGGTGGGTTGTCTCCCACCTAGCACTTTTAGTTAAAGTCCCTAAGTTGGACATTGGAAGGGCTTGCTGTTATGGTGGCTTATGTTTAAATTTATCAAGAAATCTCCAGCAATGCTTGGAATGCCAATAGCCTCCAGGGGTCCCAAACTAGGCATGTAAAGCTTCTGAACAGCTTCAAACAGATTGTCAGGCTCCCGGGGTGACGAATGTCATAATAGATTCCAGGATCCCAAGCCTTGTTTTTAGATCTGCCTCCGTCTTGATCTACATGTTTCCATTCGGGCAGTTTGGAAAGTAGATTCTCACCATGGTAACCAAACGTTTTCCGTGATCCATTCGATTGAACATAATACCAGTCTGTGCACTTCAAGTTGAAGCGTGGAGCCTTATTGAACCTTGTGCACCAGCTCTGAGCACGAGCCATTTCCCTCTTACTCTTAAAGCCGCAGAGAGCTCTAAGCTGGCCATCTGTTTCAAGCAAACCATATTCAAGTGAAAAAGTAAAGTTAAAGGTTAAGGATTGTACCTACTTGAAGCTTGTATTAGGTGGTAATGGCCTTGGGATAGGTGTTTCCAGTGGTTCTGTAAGTTTTGCTCCCTGGTAATCTTCTGTGAATTCCTCCACTTTTTTGCAAGGATCTTCAAATGCATCATCACCCTGGTCAAAGTCTTCTATGTCTTCCTTATCACTCGAGTCATAGATTGGAGGTTGAGAAATCTACCTCCGCATCATCTTCGTATTCACTTGGGGAAGATACTTCGATCTCAGAGAATTCATTTGCGGATGCAAGTTCATCACTAAGAGAACTTGACTTGTTACTATCATCATCAAGAGAATTTGCTTCTTGGATTATTCCGTCGGATTCTTCATAAAAGATTTGCCTTGGGGATTGTGCGCTATCCTCCTTAGCATTAACTATAATGTCCTTGACGGATTTCTCTTCTGCTCTGGATTCCCATGGAGGTTCAGCATCTCCTAGATCTTCAACCAACTCTTCTTCTTGTACAATGACAGCTTCTTCTACTTGTTCTAATACGAACTCATTCTCTGTCTTGTCCACTGGCATTTCTAGTATCTCCTTCATGCTACGCTCTTCATTAGACTGTCCACATGGGGCAGTGGTTAGTCCTTGAACGCTCGAACGTCTAGAAGCTAATTGCTTTACTGCCTGCTCCAGTTGATGAAGGGTTGTTTGAAGTTGATTTACTGTTTCCTTGAGGCAAACTTTTGATTATCGGGGTGATAGACTTGGATAAGGTACAGGGGGAAGTGGTGGTGTTCGGGAGTGACTGGATTGGAACTGGGGGAGATGAGGATCATACGGTGGTGAATGGTGAAAAGGAGCTTGTGAGTATGGTGGTATAAAGTTGCGTTGAGAGGATGGCCTATAAGCACGGGGTGGGGCTTGTTGGTAAATACAAGGTTGTCCACCATGTCTATTTGCTTGGTATGCATTGTTAAACAGTCTTTGTCCATGATATGTTGGAGGGTGTTGTTGCCTAGAGGGTTGATCAGATCCTCTTGGCTCCATCCATCTTTGATTGCTCTGACCTTGATGCATGTTCCTGTTATAACTTTCATTCCTTTCAACAACATTAGAACCAAACTCAAAGCGAAAGGGGTGAGAATTCATAGTAGCTAAAAGAAATAAAGAGGGGAAAAAGAAAGACAACTAAACCAGTAAAAAGAAAAATATTTACAATAACCAATAATAAGGCACACGATTGCAGTTCCCCAACAACGGCGCCATTTTGACGAACGTGATTTTTGCTAGTAAAGAATGTCATAAAAACAGTCGCGTTGTAGATATAGTTTCTAAACCAACAAAAATCCCTTTCGTGCAAATGTTTTGGGTGTCACAAGTAACAAACCCCTTTTTAAATTGTTAACCGAAGTATTCAAACCTCGGGTCGTCTTCTCAAGGAACTGCAGGGAAGTATGTTATTATTATTGGCTATAAAGATTGTAAATCGGGGTTTAGAGGATGAGAAGCAAGTGATTTAAATCACAAATAAAGTAAATGAAGAACAAGTAATTTAAATAGCAAGTAAATTAAATAAATGACTGTAAATAAGCTTTTGGCAAGGTATAAGAAATTAGAGGTCCTATCTTAGCTATCCTTATCAAAGATGATGATAAATTGAATCTTAATTCCGCTTTGTTAACCTTTACTAAAATAAAGGAAGGTTAAGGGATTAATTAATTGATCTTCGAATCCTATTTATTTCCTAAGAAAAGAGTGGGATTATTGAAGCTTGGTGCACGAAACTGTGATCTCAGGCAACGGCGCCAAAAACTCTGTACGCACGTCTTAATAAATCGTTTTTCATTCACAACTTCGATACAACTAACCAACAAGTGCATTGGGTCGTCCAAGTAATAAACCTTATGTGAGTAAGGGTCGATCCCACGGAGATTGTTGGTATGAAGCAAGCTATGGTCATCTTGTAGATTTCAGTCAGGCGGATATTAAATAGTTATGGAGTTTTCGAAAATAATAATAAATAAAAAGAGAATAAAGATAGAAATACTTATGTATATCATTGGTGAGAATTTCAGATAAACGTATAGAGATGCTTTCGTCCCTCTGAACTTCTGCTTTCCTGCTGTCTTCATCCAATCAGTCCTACTCCTTTCTGTGGCTGGCTTTATGTAAGGACATCACCATTGTCAATGGCTACTTTTCATCCTCTCTGTGAAAATGGTCCGATGCGCTGTCACTGCATGGCTAATCATCTGGAGACATCACCGTGGTCAATGGCTGCATCCTATCCTCTTGTGAAAATGGTCCAAATGCTATATCACAGCACGGCTAATCATCTGAGGTTCTCGATCATACTGGAATAGGATTCACCCTCCTTTTGCATCTGTCACTACGCCCAGCACTCGCGAGTTTGAAGTTCGTCACAGTCATTCAATCCCAGAATCCTACTCGGAATACCACAGACAAGGTTTAGACTTTTCGGATTCTCATGAATGCGGCCATCAATCTAGCTTATACCACGAAGATTCTGATTAAGAGATCCAAGAGAAAATCATTCAATCTAAGGTGGAACGGAAGTGGTTGTCAGGCACGCGTTCGTGGGGGAATGATGATGATTGTCACGTTCATCACATTCATGTTGAAGTGTGAATGAATATCTTAGAAGCAGAACAAGTTGAATTTAATAGAAAAACAGTAGTACTTTGTATTGATTCATGAGGAACAGCAGGGCTCCACACCTTAATCTATGGAGTGTAGAAACTCTACCGTTAAAAATACATAAGTGATGAAGGTCCAAGCATGGCCGAATTGCCAGCCCCCAAACGTGATCACAGGATCAAAAATACAATCCAGGATGTCAAATACAATAGTAAAAAGTCCTATTTATACTAAACTAGTTACTAGGGTTTACAGAAGTAAGTAATTGATGCATAAATCCACTTCCGGGGCCCACTTGGTGTGTGCTTGGGCAGAGCATGAAGTTTTCACGTGGAGAGGTCATTCTTGGAGTTGAACGCCGGTTTGTAACATATTTCTGGCGTTCAACTCTGGCTTGTAACGTGTTTCTGGCGTTTAACTCCAGACTGCAGCGTAGAACTGGTGTTCAACGCCCTTTTGCGTCAACTAAACTCGGCCAAAGTATCGACTATTATATATTGCTGGAAAGCCCAAGATGTCTACTTTCTAACGCAATTGAAAGCGCGTCATTTTGAGTTCTATAGCTCCAGAAAGTCCACTTTGAGTGTAGGGAGGACAGAATCCAATAGCATCAGCAGTCCTTCTTCAACCTCTGAATCTGATTTTTGCTCAAGTCCCTCAATTTCAGCCAGAAAATACCCGAAATCACAGAAAAACACAAAAACTCATAGTAAAGTCCAGAAATGTGAATTTAACATAAAAACTAATGAAAACATCCCTAAAAGTAACTAGATCCTACTAAAAACATACTAAAAACAATGCCAAAAAGCGTATAAATTATCCGCTCATCACAACACCAAACTTAAATTGTAGCTTGTCCCCAAGCAACTAAAAATCAAATAGGATAAAAAGAAGAGAATATACTATAAATTCCAAACTATCAATGAAACATAGCTCCAATCAGATGAGCGAGACTTGTAGCTTTTTGCCTCTTGAATAGTTTTGGCATCTCACTTTATCCATTGAGGTTCAGAATGATTAACATCTATTAGGAACTCAGAGTTCAGATAGTGTTATTGATTCTCCTAGTTCAGTATGTTGATTCTTGAACACAGCTACTTTATGAGTCTTGGTCGTGGCCCTAAGCACTTTGTTTTCCAGTATTACCACCGGATACATAAATGCCACAGACACATAATTGGGTGAACCTTTTCAGATTGTGACTCAGCTTTGCTAAAGTCCCCAATTAGAGTTGTCCAGGATTCTTAAGCACACTTTTCTTTTGCTTTGGACCTTGACTTTAACCGCTCAGTCTCAAGTTTTCACTTGACACCTTCACGCCACAAGCACATGGTTAGGGACAGCTTGGTTTAGCCGCTTAGGCCAGGATTTTATTCCTTTAGGCCCTCCTATCCACTGATGCTCAAAGCCTTGGGATCCTTTTTATTTATCCTTGCCTTTTGGTTTTAAGAGCTTTGGCTTTTTCTGCTTGCTTTTTTTTTTCTTTCTATTTTTTTTCGCTATTTTTTTTTTCTGCAAGCTTTGTTCTTTGCTGCTTTTTCTTGCTTCAAGAATCATTTTTATGATTTTTCAGATTATCAAATAACATGTCTCCTTGTCATCATTCTTTCAAGAGCCAACATATTTAACATTCTTAAACAACAACTTCAAAAGACATATGCACTGTTCAAGGAAAACAAAAAGTATTGTCACCACATCAATATAATTAAACTAAGTTCAAGGATAAATTCGAAACTCATGTACTTCT
Organism: Arachis hypogaea; assembly: GCF_003086295.3. Taxonomy (NCBI): domain Eukaryota; kingdom Viridiplantae; phylum Streptophyta; class Magnoliopsida; order Fabales; family Fabaceae; genus Arachis; species Arachis hypogaea. Next base: position 86,466,682 of record NC_092054.1, read on the forward strand.
TGTTCTTTTGAATTAAAACATTTTTTCATTTAAGAGAGGTGATGGATTCATAGGACATTCATAACTTTAAGACATAGTTACTAAATACTAATGATCATGTAATAAGACACAAACATGGATAAGCACTTAACATGAAGAAAACGAAAAGCAGAGAATGTAAGAACAAGGAATGAATCCACCTTAATGATGGTGGCGTTTCCTTCTTGAGGAACCAATGATGTCCTTGAGCTCTTCTATGTCTCTTCCATGTCTTTGTTGCTCCTCCCTCATTGCTTTTTGATCTTCTCTAATTTCATGAAGGATGATGGAGTGCTCTTGATGTTCCACCCTTAATTGTCCATGTTAGAACTTAATTCTCCTAGGGAGGTGTTGATTTGCTCACAATAGTTTTGTGGAGGAAGATGCATTTGAGGCATCTCCGGGATCTCATGGTGATAAGCTTCATGCGTCTCTTGAGCTCCATGAATGGGCTCTCTTGTTTGCTCCATCCTTTTCTTAGTGATGGATTTCTCTTCCTCAATGGGAATGTCTCCTTCTATGTCAATCCCAGCCGAATTGCATAGATGGCAAATGAGGTGAGGAAAAGCTAACCTTGCCATAGTGGAGGAGTTGTCAGCCACCTTGTAGAGTTCTTGAGGTATAATCTCATAAACCTCCACCTCTTCTCAAATCATGATGCTTTGGATCATGATGATCCCGGTCTATAGTAACTTCAGACCGGTTGCTAGTGGGAATGATTGAGCGTTGAATGAACTCCAACCATCCTCTAGCTACAGGCTTATGGTCCAGTCTTCTTAATTGAACCGGCTTGCCTTTGGAGTCAATCTTCCATTGAGCTCCTTCCACACATATGTCCATGAGGACTTGGTCCAACCTTTGATTAAAGTTGACCCTTCTAGTGTAGGGGCGTGCATCTCCTTGCATCATAGGCAAGTTAAACGCCAACCGCACGTTTTCCGAACTAAAATCTAAGTATTTCCTCCAAACCATTGTAATATAATTCTTTGGATTCGGGTTCTTACTTTGATCATAGTTCTTAGTGATCCATGCATTGGCATAGAACTCTTGAACCATTAGGATGCCGACTTGTTGGATGGGGTTTGTCAGAACTTCCCAACCTCTTCTTTGGATTTCATGTCGGATCTCCGGATACTCATTTCTCTTGAGCTTGAAAGGGACCTCGGGGATCACCTTCTTCTTGGCCACAACATCATAGAAGTGGTCTTGATGAGCTTTGGAGATGAATTTTTCCATCTCCCATGACTCGGAGGTGGAAGCTTTTGTCTTCCCTTTTCCTTTTCTAGAGGATTCTCTGGTCTTGGGTGCCATCAATGGTAATGGAAAAACAAAAAGCTTATGCTTTTACCATACCAAACTTAGAATATTGCTCGCCCTCGAGCAAGAGAAGAAAGAATAGATGAAGAAGAAGAAGAAAATATGGAGGAGAGGAGGGAGAGGTATATTCGGCCAAGAAGGAGAGAGAGGGTTGTGTTGTGTGAAAATGAGGAAGAATGGAGGGCTATATATAGGGAAGGGAGGGGGGGTAAGGTTCGGCCATAAGGGTGGGTTTTGGGTGGGAAATTGATTTTGAATTTTGAAGGTAGGTGGCGTTTATGAGGTAGGTTTATGGGGAAGAGTGGATGGATGTGAGTGGTGAAGTGGTGATAGGGAAGAGAGATTGAGGTAATTGGTGAAGAGTTTTGGGGAAGAGTGTTTATTGGGAAGAGAGAATGAACATTGAGAAGAGGGAAGAGAGTGAGTGGTGGTAGGTGGGGATCCTGTGGGGTCCACAGATGCTGAGATGATCCTATGGGGTCCACAGATCCTGAGGTGTCAAGGAATTGCATCCCTGCTCCAATTAGGCATGTAAAATGCCTTTGCATGCAATTATGGCGTTTAAACGCCGAACTGATGCTTGTTCTGAGCGTTCAACGCCCAGATGCAGCATATTTCTGGCGTTGAACGCCAGCCAGATGCTTGTTTCTGGCGTTCAGTGCCAGCTCTCCTTCACTGTGCATTTCTGGTGTCTGGACACCAGGATGTTGCTTGTTTCTGGCGTTCAACGCCAGATCCATGCTCTGTTCTGGCGTTGAACGCCAGCCAGATGCTCCTTACTAGCGTTTAAACGCCAGTAAGATCCTCCTCCAGGGTATGATTTTTCTTCTGCTGTTTTTGATTCTGTTTTTAATTTTTTGATTTATTTTGTGACTCCACATGATCATGAACCTATAAAGACATATAACTAATAAAAATATAATTAAATAAAAATTGGGTTGCCTCCCAAGAAGCACTTCTTTAATGTCAATAGCTTGACAGTGGGCTCTCATAGAGCCTCACAGATGTTCAGAGCATTGTTGAGACTCCCCAACACCAAACTTAGAGTTTGGATATGGGAGTTCAACACCAAACTTAGAATTTGGTTGTGGCCTCCCAACACCAAACTTAGAGTTTGACTGTGGGGGCTCTGGTTGACTCTGTTTTGAGAGAAACTTACTGTGCCTCTTTTCCATGTTTATAGAAGGATGTCCTTGAGATTTAAACTCAAGGGAGTCCTCATTCAATTGAAGGACTAGTTCACCTCTGTTAACATCAATCACAGCTCTTGTTGTGGCTAGGAAGGGTCTTCCAAGGATGATGGATTCATCCTCATCCTTCCCAGTATCTAGGATTATGAAATCAGCAGGGATGTAAAGGCCTTCAACCTTTACTAATATGCCCTCTACTTGTCCATAAGCCTGTTTTCTGGAATTGTCTGCCATCTCTAATGAGATTTTAGCAGCTTGTACCTCAAAGATTCCTAGTTTCTCCATTACAGAGAGTGGCATGAGGTTTATTCCTGACCCCAGGTCACATAGAGCCTTCTTAAAGGTCATGGTGCCTATGGTACAAGGTATCAGGAACTTTCCAGGATCCTGTTTCTTCTGAGGCAATCTCAGTTGATTTAATGCATTCAGTTCATTGGTGAACAGGGGAGGTTCATCTCCCCAAGTCTCATTACCAAATAAATTGGCATTCAGTTTCATGATTGCGCCAAGGAACTTGGCAACTTGCTCTTTAGTAACATCTTCATTCTCTTCAGAAGAGGAGTACTCATCAGAGCTCATGAAGGGCGTAGGGAGGTTCAATGGAATCTCTATGGTCTCTAGATGAGTCTCAGATTCCTTTGGTTCCTCAAAGGGATACTCCTTATTGATCATTGGATGTCCCAGGAGGTCTTCCTCCTTGGGATTCACGTCCTCCCCTTCCTCTCTAGGTTCGGCCATGATGGTTATATCAATGGCCTTGCACTCTCCTTTTGGATTTTCTTCTATATTGCTTGGGAGAGTACTAGGAGGGATTTCAGTGATCCTTTTACTCAGCTGGCCCACTTGTGCCTCCAAATTTCTAATGGAGGACCTTGTTTCATTCATGAAACTTACAGTGGCCTTAGATAGATCAGAGACTAAGTTTGCTAAATTAGAGGTATTTTGTTCAGAGTTCTCTGTCTGTTGCTGAGTGGATGATGAAAAGGTTTGCTATTGTTAAACCTATTTCTTCCACCATTATTAAAGCCTTGTTGAGGATTTTGTTGATCCTTCCATGAGAGATTTGGGTGATTTCTCCATGAGGGATTATAGGTATTTCTATATGGTTCACCCATATAATTCACCTCTGTTATTGCAGGGTTCTCAGGATCATAAGCTTCTTCTCCAGAAGATGCCTCTTGAGTACTGTTGGATGCAGCTTGCATTCCATTCAGACTCTGAGAAATCATATTGACTTGCTGAGTCAATATTTTATTCTGAGCCCATATGGCATTCAGAGTATCAATTTCAAGAACTCCTTTCTTCTGAGGTGTCCCATTGCTCACAGGGTTCCTCTCAGAAGTGTACATGAACTGGTTATTAGCAACCATGTCAATGAGTTCTTGAGCTTCTGCAGGCATTTTCTTTAGGTGAATGGATCCATCTGCAGAAGTATCCAATGACATCTTAGCTAATTCAGACAGACCATCATAGAATATATCCAGGATGGTCCATTCTGAAAGCATGTCAGAAGGACACTTTTTGGTCAGTTGCTTGTATCTCTCCCAAGCTTCATAGAGGGATTCACCTTCTTTCTGTCTGAAGGTTTGAACATCCACTCTAAGCTTGCTCAGCTTTTGAGGAGGAAAGAACTTGGCAAAGAAAGCCATGACCAGCTTATCCCAAGAGTTCAGGCTATCTTTGGGTTAAGAGTCCAACCACACTCTAGCTCTGTCTCTTACAGCAAAAAGGAAAAGCATGAGCCTGTAGACTTCAGGATCTACTCCATTAGTCTTAACAGTATCACATATCTGCAAAAATTCAGTAAAGAACTGAAAAGGATCTTCAGATGAGAGTCCATAAAACTTGCAGTTCTGCTGCATCAGAGAAACTAATTGAGGTTTCAGCTCAAAGTTGTTTGCTCCAATGGTAGGGATGGAGATGCTTCTTCCATGTAAATTGGAATTAGGTGCAGTAAAGTCACCAAGCATCCTCCTTGCATTATTATTATTTTCGGCTGCCATCTCCTCTTCTTGTTCGAAAATTTCTGAAAGGTGCTTACTGGATTGTTGTAATTTAGTTTCTCTTAGTTTCCTCTTCAAAGTCCTTTCAGGTTTTGGATCTGCTTCAACAAGAATATTCTTGTCCTTGCTCTTGCTCATATGAAAAAGAGGGAACAGAAAAATAATAATAGGGATCTTTTTTACTACAGTATAGAGGTCCCTGTGTGAGTACAAGAAAAGAAGAAGAAAAGAATGTAATGTAAGGAAAGAAACACAAGGGTGAGGAGAGCAGAGATGTGAGATGAAGAGAAGTGTTAGTAGATGAATAAATAAATAGAAGGAGATGAGAGAGAAAGAGAATTTTTGAAAATTATTTTTGAAAAATGGTTAGTGATTTTCCAAAATTAAAAGAAGAAATAAATTAAAATTGAATTTTGAAACAATTAGTTAATTAAAAAGAATTTTTGAAAAAGAGGGAGATATTTTTGAAAATTAGAGAGAGAGGGAGTTAGTTAGGTAGTTTTGAAAAAGATAAGAAACAAACAAAAACTTAATTAGTTAGTTGAAACAAATTTGAAAATCAATTTTGAAAAGATAAGAAGATAAGAAGTTAGAAAAGATATTTTAAAATCAAATTTTTGAAAAAGATATGATTTTGAAAAAGATAAGATAAAAAGATATTTTTGAAAAGATATGATTGAAATTAATTTTGAAAAAGATTTGATTTTTAAAATCACAATTAATGACTTGATTCACAAGAAATCACAAGATATGATTCTAGAACTTAAAGTTTGAATCTTTCTTAACAAGCAAGTAACAAGCTTGAAATTTTTGAATCAAAACATTAATTGATGATGTTATTTTCGAAAATTATGTGATAAAGATAAGAAAAAGATTTTTGAAAAATATTTTTAAAATTTTCAAAAATAACTAAGAAAAATGAAAAAGATTTGATTTTTGAAAAAGATTTTGAAAAAGATAAGATTTTTAAATTGAAAATTTGATTTGACTCATAAAAACAACTAGATTTTTAAAAAAATTTTGAAAAAGTCAACTCCAATTTTCGAATTTATGAGAAGAAAAAGGGGAAGATATTTTTTTGATTTTTGAATTTTTAATGAAGAGAGAGAAAAACATGGTAAAGATGCAATGCATGAAAATTTTGGATCAAAACATGTGATGAATGCAAGAATACTATGAATGTCAAGATGAACACTAAGAACACTTTGAATGTCAAGATGAACACCAAGAACATATTTTTGAAAAATTTTTGATGCAAAGAAAACATGCAAGACACCAAACTTAGAAATTTTTAATGTTTAGACAATATGAATGCAAGAATGCATATGAAAAACACCATACAACACAAAACAATAAAATATGAAGATCAATCAAGAAGGTTTATCAAGAACAACTTGAAGATCATGATGAATGCAATTTTCGAAAAATGCAAGATGAGTATGCAATTGACACCAAACTTAAAAATTGACTCAAGACTCAAACAAGAAACGCAAAATATTTTTTTGAATTTTATGATTTTCTAATATTTTTTTTTTGGATTTTTCAAAAATTAATGTGAAAAAGAAAAATAAGGATTCTAAAATTTTTAATATGAATTCCAGGAATCTTGTACTCTTAGTCTAAAGCTCCAATCTGAGGGTTAGGCATGGCTTAATAGCCAGCCAAGCTTTAGCATGTAAATCAGGTGGATCAGGAACAGTAGCAGGTGGATTAGCAACAACTGGCTTGCTCTTGATAATGTTGGGTTGGAAGCCCCAATCCAAATAAATTTAGACATGGCTTTACAGCCAGCCAGGCTTCACATGCTTCATGAAACTCTAGAATTCATTCTTAAAAATTATGAAGAACATAATAAAAATTTTTGAAAAGAATTTTTATTTTTTTTCGAAAATAAAGGAGAAAAAATTTTATTTTTTGAAGATTTTTGAAAAATTTTTGAAAATAAAACAAAAAGAAAATTACCTAATCTGAGCAACAAGATGAACCGTCAGTTGTCCAAACTCGAACAATCCCCGGCAACGGCACCAAAAACTTGGTGCATGAAATTGTGATCTCAGGCAACGGCGCCAAAAACTCTGTACGCACGTCTTAATAAATCGTTTTTCATTCACAACTTTGATACAACTAACCAGCAAGTGCACTGAGTCGTCCAAGTAATAAACCTTACGTGAGTAAGGGTCGATTAACGAGAGGACTTTTACCAGTAAAGAGATTCATAGAAACAGTTGCGTTGTAGATATAGTCTCTAAACTGACAAAAATACCTTCGTACAAACGTTTTGGGTGTCACAAGTAACAAACCCCTTTAAAAAATTTTAACCGAGTATTCAAACCTCGGGTCGTCTTCTCAAAGAACTGCGAGGAAGTATGTTCTTATTATTGGCTATAGAGGTTGTAATCGGGGTTTAGAAGATGAGAGGCAAGTAATTTGAATGACAGGTAAAGTAAATGGCAATTAAAAATAAATAATTAGTGTAAAGCAAACTTTTGGCAAGGTAAGAGAAGTTGGAGGTCCAACGTAGTTATCTCTCTCAACTATAATGAAAGTTGAATCTAAACTCCACTTGATCAACCTGTACCAGGGCAAGGAAAGTCAAGGGACTAATTAAATTGACCTTTGAATCCTATTTATTTCCTAAGAAAACATTGGCATTACTTAAGTTCAGCTCAATTAGCAAGATAACGATTATCAATTATGTTGAGTTTAATAACTGTTGAGTTACTAAATTCTTAACCAGAACCAAAAGGGGAAAAAGTAAAATTGCTAGAATAATAAAAATGTCCTTAGATGGGAAGCAATGGTAACTTAAATCAAAGAGAACAATCATAAACTGAAAATACCTCAATTATCATTAATTCAAATAATAGTCTGTAACATGGAAGAATTCTTAGATCAAGTTATAATAATCAATTCAAATGTTGGAATAAATAAATAGAAGTAAAACTAAAATAAAAGAACATTAAACCTGGGATCCAGAGTTACTCTTAAAACAAGAAGAAATCCTTAATCCTAAAAGAGAGAGAGAAGATCTCCCTCTCAACTAAATCTAAATCATTGAAAGGTAAAATATGCGAGCTCTCTTTGAATGGGTGCATTCCCACACTTTATAACCTCTGGTCTATGCTATCTGTACTTGGATCTGGGCCAAAAAGGGCTTCAGAATTTGCTCGGGGCGTATTCTGTAATTTCTGGTGCGTGGCCTCTGTCACGCGTCTGCGTCGGTCACGCGGTCGCGTCATTTGGAGCTTTTCCTTTCCATGCGGTCGCGTCAGTCATGCGACCGCGTCATATGCGTTCTGCTTAAGGCGCGCGGTCGCGTCAGTCATGCGGCCGCGTCGCTGCTGATTCGTGCTTGGCATGCGATCGCGTCATCCATGCGATCGTGTGAATACCAGTTTTCTTAAAGCTCCGTTTTGCTTTCTCCTTCCATTTTAGTATGTTTCCTTTTCCATCCTTTAAGCCATTCTGCCTTAGAAAATCTGAAACTACTCAACATACTGATCACGGCATCGAATGGAAATAAAGGTAATTAAAATAATTAATTTTTAAAGCTTAGGAAACATATTTTTCATTTACATCACATAATAAGGAAGGGAAAGTAAAATCATGTAATTAATGTGAATAAGTAGGTGAAGGATTGTATAAATCACTCAAATTAAGCACAAAAGAACTCATGAAATATGGGTTTATCATCGATCCCACGGAGATTGTTGGTATGAAGCAAGCTATGGTCATCTTGTAGATCTCAGTCAGGCAGATATCAAATAGTTATGGAGTTTTCAAAAATAATAATAAATAAACAGAGAATAAAGATAGAAATACTTATGTATATCATTGGTGAGAATTTCAGATAAACGTATAGAGATGCTTTCGTCCCTCTGAACTTCTGCTTTCCTGCAGTCTTCATCCAATCAGTCCTACTCCTTTCTATGGCTGGCTTTATGTAAGGACATCACCATTGTCAATGGCTACTTTTCATCCTCTCTGTGAAAATGGTCCGATGCGCTGTCACTGCATGGCTAATCATCTGGAGTCATCACCGTGGTCAATGGCTGCATCCTATCCTCTTGTGAAAATGGTCTAAATGCTCTGTCACAACACGGCTAATCATCTGAGGTTCTCGATCATACTGGAATAGGATTCACCCTCCTTTTGCATCTGTCACTACGCCCAGCACTCGCGAGTTTGAAGTTCGTCACATTCATTCAATCCCAGAATCCTACTTGGAATACCACAGACAAGGTTTAGACTTTCCAGATTCTCATGAATGCCGCCATCAATCTAGCTTATACCACGAAGATTCTGATTAAGAGATCCAAGAGATAATCATTCAATCTAAGGTGGAACGGAAGTGGTTGTCAGGCACGCGTTCGTGGGGGAATGATGATGATTGTCACGTTCATCACATTCATGTTGAAGTGCGAATGAATATCTTAGAAGCGGAACAAGTTGAATTGAATAGAAAAACAGAAGTACTTTGTATTGATTCATGAGGAACAGCAGGGCTCCACACCTTAATCTATGGAGTGTAGAAACTCTACCGTTAAAAATACATAAGTGATGAAGGTCCAGGCATGGCCGAATGGCCAGCCCCCCAAACGTGATCACAGGATCAAAAATACAATCCAGGATGTCAAATACAATAGTAAAAAGTCTTATTTATACTAAACTAGTTACTAGGGTTTACAGAAGTAAGTAATTGATGCATAAATCCACTTCCGGGGCCTACTTGGTGTGTGCTTGGGCAGAGCTTGAAGTTTCCACGTGGAGAGGTCATTCTTGGAGTTGAACGCCAGTTTGTAATGTATTTCTGGTGTTCAACTCTGGCTTGTAACGTGTTTTTGGCGTTTAACTCCAGACTACAGCGTAGAACTGGCGTTCAACGCCCTTTTGCGCGCCATTTTGAGTTCTGTAGCTTCAGAAAATCCACTTTGAGTGCAGAGAGGTCAGAATCCAACAGCATCAGCAGTCCTTCTTCAACCTCTGAATCTGATTTTTGTTCAAGTCCCTCAATTTTAGCCAAAAAATACCTGAAATCAGAGAAAAACACACAAACTCATAGTAAAGTCCAGAAATGTGAATTTAACATAAAAACTAATGAAAACATCCCTAAAAGTAACTAGATCCTACTAAAAACATACTAAAAACAATGCCAAAAAGCGTATAAATTATCCGCTCATCACAACACCAAACTTAAATTGTAGCTTGTCCCCAAGCAACTGAAAATCAAATAGGATAAAAAGAAGAGAATATACTATAAATTCCAAACTATCGATGAAACATAGCTCCAATCAGATGAGCGGGACTTGTAGCTTTTTGCCTCTTGAATAGTTTTGGCATCTCACTTTATCCATTGAGGTTCAAAATGATTAGCATCTATTAGGAACTCGGAGTTCAGATAGTGTTATTGATTCTCCTAGTTCAGTATGTTGATTCTTGAACACAGCTACTTTATGAGTCTTCGTCGTGGCCCTAAGCACTTTGTTTTCCAGTATTACCATCGGATACATAAATGCCACAGACACATAATTGGGTGAACCTTTTCAGATTGTGACTCAGCTTTGCTAAAGTCCCCAATTAGAGGTGTCCAGGATTCTTAAGCACACTTTTCTTTTGCTTTGGACCTTGACTTTAACCGCTCAGTCTCAAGTTTTCACTTGACACCTTCACGCCACAAGCACATGGTTAGGGACAGCTTGGTTTAGCCGCTTAGGCCAGGATTTTATTCCTTTAGGCCCTCCTATCCACTGATGCTTAAAGCCTTGGGATCCTTTTTATTTATCCTTGCCTTTTGGTTTTAAGAGCTTTGGCTTTTTCTGCTTGCTTTTTTTTTTCTTTCTATTTTTTTTTCGCTATTTTTTTTTCTGCAAGCTTTGTTCTTTGCTGCTTTTTCTTGCTTCAAGAATCATTTTTATGATTTTTCAGATTATCAAATAAGATGTCTGATCTATCCAAGGCCACTGTAAGTTTCATGAATGAAACAAGATCTTCCATTAGAAATTTGGAAGCACAAGTGGGCCAGCTGAGTAAAAGGATCACTGAAATCCCTCCTAGTACTCTTCCAAGCAATACAGAAGAGAATCCAAAAGGAGAGTGCAAGGCCATTGACATAAGCATCATGGCCGAACCTGTAAGTGAAGGAGAGGACGTGAATCCCAAGAAGGAAGACCTCCTGGGACGTCCAGTGATCAATAAGGAGTTTTCCTCTGAGGAACCAAAGGAATCTGAGACTCATCTAGAGACCATAGAGATTCCATTGAACCTCCTTATGCCATTCATGAGCTCTGATGAGTATTCCTCTTCTGAAGAGAATGAGGATGTTACTGAAGAGCAAGCTGCCAAGTTCCTTGGTGCAATCATGAAGCTAAATGCCAAATTATTTGGTATTGAAACTTAGGAAGATGAACCTCCCTTGTTCATCAATGAACTAAGTGATCTGGATCAACTGACATTGCCTCAGAAGAGACAGGATCCTGGAAAGTTCATAATACCTTGTACCATAGGCACCATGATCTTTAAGGCTCTGTGTGACCTTGGTTCAGGGATAAACCTCATGCCCTTCTCTGTAATAGAGAAACTGGGAATATATGGCATGCAAGCTTCTAAAATCTCATTAGAGATGGCAGATAACTCAAGAAAACAGGCTTATGGACAAGTAGAGGACGTGTTAGTAAAGGTTGAAGGCCTTTACATCCCTCTTGATTTCATAGTCCTGGATACTGGAAAGGAAGAGGATGAATCCATCATCCTAGGAAGACCTTTCCTGGCCACAGCAAGAGCTGTGATTGATGTAGACAGAGGAGAATTGATCCTTCAATTAAATAAGGACAACCTTGTGTTTACAACTTAAGGATCTCTCTTTGCATCCATGGAGAGGAAGCAGAAAAAGCTTCTTTCAAAGCAGAGTCAACCAAAGCCCCCACAGTCAAACTCTAAGTTTGGTGTTGGGAGGCCACAACCAAACTCTAAGTTTGGTGTTGAACTCCCATATCCAAACTCTAAGTTTGGTGTTGGAGAGTCTCAACAATGCTCTGAACATCTGTGAGGCTCCATAAGAGCCCACTGTCAAGCTATTGACATTAAAGAAGCGCTTGTTGGGAGGCAACCCAATTTTTATCTAACAATATTTTTCTTAGTTATATGTCTTTATAGGTTCATGATCATGTGGAGTCACAAAATAAATAGAAAAATTAAAAACAGAATCAAAAACAGCAGAAGAAAAATCACACCCTGGAGGAAGCATCTGCCTGGCGTTCAACGCCAGAACAGAGCATGGTTCTGGCGCTGAACGCCCAAAATGGGCAGCATCCTGGCGCTGAACGCCCAGAACAAGCATGGTTCTGGCGTTCAATGCCAGAAATGGCAGTAAATGGGCGTTGAACGCCCAAAATGGACACCAACCTGGCGCTGAACGCCCAGAGTTGCGTGCAAGGGCATTTTGCATGCCTAATTTGGTGCAAGGGTGTAAATCCTTGAACACCTCAGGATCTGTGGACCCCACAGGATCCCCACCTACCTCCACTCACTTCTTCTCACCCCTCTTTCACACAATCGCATAAACACTCTTCCCCAAAACCCTTCACCAATCACCTCAATCTCTCTTCCCCATCACTTCTTCACCACTCACATCCATCCACTCTTCCCCATAAACCTACCTCATAAACTCCACCTACCTTCAAAATTCAAAATCAATTTCCCACCCAAACCCACCCTAAATGGCCGAACCTTAACTCCCCTCCCTCCCCTATATATAGCCCTCCATTCTTCCTCATTTTCACACAACACAACCCTCTCCTCTCTACTTGGCCGAAACACACTTCACCCCTCTTCTCCATATTTTCTTCTTCTTCTTCCTCTATTCTTTCTTTTATCGCTCGACGGCGAGCAATATTCTAAGTTTGGTGTGGTAAAAGCATAAGCTTTTTGTTTTTTCATTACCATTGATGGCACCTAAGACCGGAGAATCCTCTAGAAAGGGGAAAGGGAAGACAAAAGCTTCTACCTCCGAGTCATGGGAGATGGAAAGGTTCATCTCCAAAGCCCATCAAGACCACTTCTATGATGCTGTGGCCAAGAAGAAGGTGATCCCCGAGGTCCCTTTCAAACTCAAAAGAAATGAGTATCCGGAGATCCGACATGAAATTCAAAGAAGAGGTTGGGAAGTTCTAACAAATCCCATCCAACAAGTCGGCATCCTAATGGTTCAAGAGTTCTATGCCAATGCATGGATCACCAAGAACCATGATCAAAGTAAGAACCCGGATCCAAAGAACTACGTTACAATGGTTCGGGGGAAATACTTAGATTTTAGTCCGGAGAATGTGAGGTTGGCGTTTAACTTGCCCATGATGCAAGGAGATGAACGCCCCTACACTAGAAGGGTCAACTTTAATCAAAGGTTGGACCAAGTCCTTATGGACATATGTGTGGAAGGAGCTCAATGGAAGATTGACTCCAAAGGCAAGCCGGTTCAACTAAGAAGATTGGACCTCAAGCCTGTGGCTAGAGGATGGTTGGAGTTCATTCAATGCTCAATCATTCTCACTAGCAACCGATCTAAAGTTACTGTGGATCGGGCCATCATGATTCATAGCATCATGATTGGAGAGGAAATAGAAGTTCATGAAGTCATCTCTAATGAACTCTACAAAATAGCCGAAAAGTCATCTGCCATGGCAAGGCTAGCTTTTCCTCATCTTATCTGCCATCTATGTTACTCAGCTGGAGCTTTCATAGAAGGAGACATTCCTATTAAGGAAGAGAAGCCCATCACTAAGAAAAAGATGGAGCAAGCAAGAGAGCCCATTCATGGAGCTCAAGAGGCGCAGGAAGCTCATCACCATGAGATCCCGGAGATGCCTCAAATGAATTTTCCTCCACAAAACTATTGCGAGCAAATCAACACCTCCCTAGGAGAATTAAGTGCCAACATGGGACAATTAAGGGTGGAACATCAAGAGCACTCCATCATGCTCCATGAAATAAGAGAAGATCAAAAAGCAATGAGGGAGGAGCAACAAAGACAAGGAAGAGACATAGAAGAGCTTAAGAACATAATTGGTTCCTCAAGAAGGAAACGCCACCATCACTAAGGTGGATTCATTCCTTGTTCTTATTTCTTCTGCTTTTCATTTTCTATGTTATGTGCTTATCTATGTTTGTGTCTTCATTACATGATCATTAGTAGTTAGTAACTTTGTCTTAAAGTTATGAATGTCCTATGAATCCATCACCTCTCTTAAATAAAAACTGTTTTAATTCAAAAGAACAAGAAGTACATGAGTTTTGAATTTATCCTTGAACTTAGCTTAATTATATTGATGTGGTGACAATGCTTCTTGTTTTCTGAATGTGTGCTTGAACAGTGCATATGTCTTTTGAAGTTGTTGTTTAGGAATGTTAAATATGTTGGCTCTTGAAAGAATGATGATTAGGAGACATGTTATTTGATAATCTGAAAAATCATAAAAATGATTCTTGAAGCAAGAAAAAGCAGCAAAGAACAAAGCTTGCAGAAAAAAAAATAAAATAGGCGAAAAAAAAATAGAAAGAAAAAGAAAAAGCAAGTAGAAAAAGCCAAAAGCTCTTAAAACCAAGAGGCAAGAGCAAAAAGCCAATAATCCTTAAAACCAAAAGGCAAGGGTAAATAAAAAGGATCCCAAGGCTTTGAGCATCAGTGGATAGGAGGGCCTAAAGGAATAAAATCCTGGTCTAAGCGGCTAAACCAAGTTGTCCTTAACCATGTGCTTGTGGCGTGAAGGTGTCAAGTGAAAACTTGAGACTGAGCGGTTAAAGTCAAGGTGCAAAGCAAAAAAAGAGTGTGCCTAAGAACCCTGAACACCTCTAATTGGGGACTTTAGCAAAGCTGAGTCACAATCTGAAAAGGTTCACCCAATTATGTGTCTGTGGCATTTATGTATCCGGTGGTAATACTGGAAAACAAAGTGCTTAGTGCCACGGCCAAGACTCATAAAGAAGCTGTGTTCAAGAATCATCATACTGAACTAGGAGAATCAATAACACTATCTGAACTCTGAGTTCCTATAGATGCCAATCATTCTGAACTTCAATGGATAAAGTGAGATGCCAAAACTATTCAAGAGGCAAAAAGCTATAAGTCCCGCTCATATGATTGAAGCTCTGTTTCATTGATAGTTTGGAATTTATAGTATATTCTCTTCTTTTTATCCTATTTGATTTTCAGTTGCTTGGGGACAGGCAACAATTTAAGTTTGGTGTTGTGATGAGCGGATAATTTATACGCTTTTTGGCATTGTTTTTAGTATGTTTTTAGTAGAATCTAGTTACTTTTAGGGATGTTTTCATTAGTTTTTATGTTAAATTCACATTTCTGGACTTTACTATGAGTTTGTATGTCTTTCTGTGATTTCAGGTATTTTCTGGCTGAAATTGAGGGACTTGAGCAAAAATCAGATTCAGAGGTTGAAGAAGGACTGCTGATGCTATTGGATTCTGACCTCCCTGCACTCAAAGTGGATTTTCTGGAGCTACAGAATTTGAAATGGCGCGCTTCCAATTGCGTTGGAGAGTAGACACCCAGGGCTTTCCAGCAATGTATAATAGTCTATCCTTTGCCCAAGTTTAGACGACGCAAACTGGCATTCAATGCCAGTTCTCTGCCCAATTCTGGAGTTCAGCGCCAGAAAGGGATCAAAAACCAGAGTTGAACGCCAGAAATGGATCAAAACCTGGCGTTCAACTCCACAAATAGCCTCTGCACGTGAAGAGTTAAAGCTCAGCCCAAGCACACACCAGGTGGGCCCCGAAAGTGGATTTATGCATCAATTACTTACTTCTGTAAACCCTAGTAGCTAGTTTATTATAAATATGACCTTTTACTATTGTATTAAGACATCCTGGATCCTGGATTGTATTTTGATCCTGTGATCACGTTTTGGGGGCTGGCCATCTCGGCCATGCCTGGACCTTTCACTTATATATTTTCAACGGTAGAGTTTCTACACTCCGTAGATTAAGGTGTGGAGCTCTGCTGTTCCTCAAAGATTAATGCAAAGTACTACTGTTTTCTATTCAATTCATCTTATTTCGCTTCTAAGATATTCATTTGCACTTCAACCTGAATGTGATGAACGTGACAATCATCATCATTCCCTATGAATGCGTGCCTGACAACCACTTCCGTTCTACATTAGAATTGAATGAGTATCTCTTAGATCTCTTAATCGGAATCTTCGTGGTGTAAGCTAGAATGATGGCGGCATTCAAGAGAATCCGGATGGTCTAAACCTTGTCTGTGGTATTTCGAGTAGGATTCAATGATTGAATGACTGTGACGAGCTCCAAACTCGCGATTGCCGGGCGTAGTGACAGACGCAAAAGGATAGTAAATCCTATTCCAGCATGATCAAGAACCGATAGATGAATAGCCGTGCCGTGACAGGGTGTGTTGACCATTTTCACTGAGAGGATAAGATGAAACCATTGACAAGGGTGATGCCTCCAGACGATTAGTCGTGCCGTGATAGGGCATTTGGATCATTTTCCCGAGAGAAGACCGAAAGTAGCCATTGACAGTGGTGATATATCACATAAAGCCAGCCATGGAAAGGAGTAAGACTGATTGGATGAAGATAGCAGGAAAGTAGAGGCTCAGAGGAACGAAAGCATCTCTACTCGCTTATCTGAAATTCTCACCTATGAATTACATAAGTATTTCTATCCTTTATTATTTATCTTTTAATTATCTAATCCAATCACATTTAACCCTACCTGACTGAGATTTGCAAGGTGACCATAGCTTGCTTCATACCAATAATCTCCGTGGGATTCGACCCTTACTCACGTAAGGTATTACTTGGACGACCCAGTGCACTTGCTGGTTAGTTGTGTGAAGTTGTGAACCATGGTATTGGCATCATGTTTTTGGCGCCATTACCAGGGAAAGAAAGAGCAATGAATTTTACATAATTAAAGTGTAATCACAATTTCTGCGCACCTGTCACCCTGGATTTTGGCAAAAATATGTTTTGAAGAGAGAGTTGTGCGAGCACGAGGCTGCCCTCGCGCCAGTAGCACAAAACGAGTCATGCGTCCGCGTGACCGACGCAACCGCGTCAATTCATTTAAGCGCAAGTCGCGCGAACGCGTCTCCCACGCGTCCGCGTTGCCTGCGGCGCACAGCTTATCCTAATTTGCCAAATATCTTATCTTTCCCTTCCCCAAATCCTACTTTTTCTTTCCCCTCATTATTTTCTTTCCCTCTCTTCCTCCTTCCTTCTTTCTCACTTTCTATTCTCTCTCTCATCACCATTAATAAGGTTTTTCTTTTCTTCTTCCCTCTCTTCCTTTCTATTCTTCTTCTTAATTTATGTTCTTTTCTTCTTTTATTTTTTCTTTTTACTTGTATTATCTATATTTTTTTTCTTTCTTTTTCTTTTAATTGGTGTTAAATATTTAGTAGGGTCATTATTATTCCCTATGGTTTGCTTGTGGATTATTAAGAACTTGTTTGGCAATTTTATGTTAATTTTTAAAAGGGTTGCTTGCATGTTCCACTTATTATTTTCAATAGCTTACCTACCATGCATGCTATGTGTTTGTGAAAACGCCCGTATGGCATTGTGCACTATTTTTGGATTTCTTTTCACTCTAAATGCCTGCTTTTCACAAAACCATTTTTTATATTTTATTAATTTAATATAATTGCTATTCCAAACAGGTTGTTAGTTTGAATTCTGTGGTAATTTAACATGGACATTGAATGCTTGATCTATGCCACTCATGCCTTTGCCTGCATGCCAATAAACACCTTGCATTTAATTGTCACCCTATGCACTTACTATATTCCTCATGATAATTTTTCACATGCAGTCATGACCATGTGTTAACTTCATTCATCTTTAATGTGCATTGATTACCACCCATACCATCCTCTTCCTTGCTCTACCCCTTGACATTTTGACATACTTTCTCTTTTCTCCCTTTCAGGATGGCCACCAAGAAAGGCAAGGAGAAAGCTGCTCCTAAATCAACAATAAGGAGAGGAACAAAATGAGCAGTAGTGGCAGAGCCTTCTTCAACTGCAGTTAAACCCTCAACAAAAAGAATTAAGAGGATTATAAAGGACGATGATAAAGAAAAATCCTTTCCAGCAAAGGACACTGCGCGATTTTCCAATCGCTATTGTGAGCAGATGTTCTCCATCCTGGCAAAAAGGAGTTACAACAATGAATACCTTCTTATCCTCCCAAACCATATTGCTGAATTTGTTGAGCCACAAATTGTACGAAGACAATGGGGTTTCCTCCAGAGACAGCCACGGCAGGTTAATCTTTCTTGGGTAGTAGAGTTCTACTCCAATTTTCACATGCCAACCCTGCAGTCTGTCTTTGTCTGACAGAAGCAAGTCCCCATTATAGAATAGACCATTCAACGAGCTCTAGATCTTCCCCCTATTCCAGAAGGACCGGACGCATTTCAAGAAGCCGCCTTCAAGCGCCAGATGTACCAATTTGACTGGGACGCTGTTCTCAAAGTTATCGCACTACCTGGCAGCAGATGGATTTACGGATACCATCGTTCCCGTCCTAAGGGAATATCGACTTCCGCACTTACCTTGGAGGCTCGAGTATGGGCACAGATTATGGCCCATTACATCTTTCCAAGCACTCACGAGTCCTCCTTCACTGCAGACATGGCCGTTCTACTGTGGTGCATCCTTACAGACCAGCCTCTAAACCTACCAAGACACATCCGGAGTGCTATGGGACACGTACAAATTGCGGACAACTTACCTTTTCCCGCCTTGGTTTCAGATCTCATCTCAACCGCCGGAGTCTCCTACAGAGCTGGGGACACCAAAGCCATGCTTCCACAGGTTGATCAGTATGTCCCTAACGGGAAATACATCAGACCTCCAGCATACTGAACCGGCTGAAGGGATTCCTCCTTCAACACCACAAGCACCTATAACCACTCAACTGCTCCATCAGATACATGAAAGTTTGGATCGGCAGGAACACAAAGCAAAGATAAGAGAGCGCCGTAACAAGTGCCGATTCACACACCTCAAGGAGCTACTTAAGGGAAAATACAGAGACTCAGATACGTCGGACTCCACTTCCTTTACCAGCACAGGGAGCCATGACAGTCCAGACTGTAGAGATACTGCTAACAACCCACCCTTATTCCTGACAGATGGCACCGAGGACGGTGTAAAGCCTTAAGTGTGGGGAGGTCGGTCAGTACCTGACTTCCGGAGGTAATTTCTCTTCCCTAACACCAATAAAATAGGATATTTTGTTAATTTTTCTTTTGTAGAATAGGATAAATTGCATAATAATAGATTAGTTGCATGCATGTTCTACTTGATTGAAAAGACAATAAGTTTCTTCTAAGACCCTAATTTTTAGAACAAAATTTCACTAATTTTAATTTAACTTTTGTGGTAAATTTGCTTGAAGTTATATTTGGAACATGGTTTTTGAGCTAAAGAACACACAACCTGTGAGACTTTGAGCCTTTATACATGGTTACATTATTTAACCATAATTATTCTGTTCTTGTGTGTTTACTTCTCTATGATTGTAATTTATATTTTGTTTCATCTTATATGTCCAATGTTCAATATATTTATATGCTTGCATATGATTGAGGCCATTATTTGTTTAGCTCACTTATCCAAATTAAGCCTACCCTTGCAATTATCTTTGTTAGCCACTTTGAGCTTTTAAATCTAATTGTTTTTTATTTTACCACATTACTAGCCTTAAGTGGAAAAATAATTTTATATCCCAATTGAATCTTTAGTTAGCTTAAGATAAAATTATGTGTTAATTAAGTATGGGAAAATTGTGGGAACAAAAGATAACAAGGGAATGTGTCATGATGAGATAATGGGAATTTGGGTACCTACTCATGTGAAACTACAAGAATTAGAAATCTATGTGCATTGATAAGCTATGTTTATTTTTATGTTATTTTATATATAAAAAAAGTAAAATCCAAAAATATTCTATAATTAAATAAGGGAACGAAAATTACCCCAATGTTAAGTTAAGAATTCCAAGATCAATGCATGTATGATAAAATTAAAATGAAAGTTGATACATGAGTAAGAAATGTGAAAGAGAAATTTTGGGTAGCTAGGTATGAAACTTAAGTTATATAGAATGTACATATTTGTGGGTTAAAGCTAAGGTTAATTAAAGATTCAATTTATAAAGCTTACTTAACCATATGTGTATCCTTACCATTACCTTGGCCCCATTACAACCTTGAAAAGACCTCATGATATTTGCATTGGTATATTCAATGTTGTTGATTGGTTAGGAGAAGAACAAAAAATTAGAAAGCATGATTAGAGAAGGATAGAGTGATTACCCTATACACTAGAGAGACTAGAGTGCACATACATCATCAGTGAGGGTTCAATGCTTAAATTCTATGTTCCCTGCTTTCATGAGCTACCTTCTTGCATTTTTTTTATCTGTTGCTACTGTATAAGAATTGAATTAGTGGAATTTGATTTGTAATTGTCTTGAAGAGCTTATTTACTCTTGATCAAGTGGACAAGAATCATATAGTTGCATTCACATATATAGGTTGCATTGCATTGCATGAGTTTTACTCATTTATTTTATCTCCTTCAACTAAGCATAAGGACATGCTAATATCTAAGTGTGGGGAGGTTGATAAACTATTATTTTATGGTTTATATTGTGTTTAATTGTGTGGTTTTATCAAATCTTTACCCACTTATTCATTAAATAAGCATGCATTTATAATTCCTTCCTAAAAATACTTTATGGTTGAAAACTTGCTTCCTAGAGACTTTTAATTTTGTATTTTGATTCTCCTTTATTCCATTCGATGCCGTGATCTGTGTGTTAAGTATTTCAGGCACTATAGGCCATGAATGACTTAGAGATTGGAAAGGAAGCTTGCAAAAATGGAAGGAACACAAGAAATTAAGGAGATGACCAGCAAGGAGTGACGCGGGCTCATGGCTCACGCGACCGCGCGATATAGAGGAAATTGCAGTGACGCGGATGCATTGGAAACTGCACCAGTGACGCGAAGGCGTGGACGACGCGCACGCGTGGCAACGAAAAATGCTGGATGACGCGAACGCCTGGATGACGCGATCGCGTGACATGCGCGATCTGCAGAATCTACAGAATTCGCTGGGGGCGATTTTGGGCCCTGTTTTGAGCCGGTTTTTGGCCCAGAAAAACAGAGTAGAGCCAGGGAACATGCAGAGACCAGAGGACAACATTCATTCCACATAATTTTTAGTTTTAGATCTGATTTCACCTCTCCTCTAGGTTTTCTCTCTACACATTCATAGCTATTAGGATTTGTTTCCTTACTTGTCACTTACTCTTTCATGTTCTTTATTTAGTCAGAGTTACTCTTGGATTTTTTCTAGAATTTATTTATACAAGAATTACTTTTATTTTTAGTTGATCCTTTTGATTATCATTTATTATGTCTTTCAGTATTTCTCTTCCTTATTTTGTGAAATTTACATTCATAATGAGCGAGTAGCTCCATAACTTGATTGGGAGATGATTGAAAGGAAACCTTGAGTTAGATTACTTAAAAGAAAAATTGTAATTAGTTTATTATTGGATCGCCCTCTAGTCATTGACACTAGTCCTTCCCAAGGGAGAAGATTAGGACTTGTGACCAGAAATAGCTTTCCAACTTGCTTGACTTTCCTCTACCTAGTAACGGATAACTAAGCAGAACAACCTTCAATTACCAACTAATCTTGAGAGTACTCCAACAAGAATAGGGCTTTCAACTAATCTACTCCCAGTCAAGGTCTTTATTTAAATTACATAAATTCTCTAATTTAATTTCCTATTTACCAACTCAACTCATTTTAGAAAATATCTGATTAATAAAATAGCACACCTTTCTGCAACTCGTTGGGAGACGACCTGGGATTCATACTCCCAGTATCTTGATTTTAATTTTAATTTTGTGACAACCCTTCTAAATTGATAAGTGGATTTTCGGTTGGTTAAGAACTGTACTTGCAACGTATCTCTTATAACATTTTCTTAACTCGCCAATTTCTGCCACGTCAAGCACCAAGTGGCACGCCAGTTTCCTTTGCTTCTTTTGTGTATTTTTTTGCTTCTTTTTACCTGAAATTCAACACAAACCCTTTCAAAGCAATGTACCATAATATTTATCATTTGGTTCATGAAATTGCATTGATAAATGAGATTATGCTCTTTTTATGGTCTTTTTAGATAAGAAAAAGAGGTAAATAATACAAGTCATCACAACACCAAACTTAAACTTTGCTTGTCCTCAAGCAAACAAAGAATCATGCAATAGATTTTGACAAACCAAGGTGAGAAGAGTAGCAATTTTTATGTTCATGGTTGGCTAGTTTATTATGCATGCTACAATCACAAAAGATATTCAAATGATTGATGCTTCTATCTAGCTCATTTTATGAAATATTTTTCTTTATGTTCCTTCCTTGAAACAAGCTTTTCATTCTTTTCATGCTTTTTACTTGATACATAAACACCACAAGTACTTGACAAATGAATTGTCATTGGTACTCAGAGCCTCCAGCTTTATCATTCTTTCCCTTTTCTTTTCTTGGTTTATTTTTATTTTGCTTCTTCAAGGTTTTCACGATTTAAAAAATTTCATAAAATGTCCTAGATGAAAACATCAATTAAACAAATTCAAATGCAATTGAGCAACAATAATCATGCTAGCCTTCCAATACTTATATGCCCATGCTAAGTTCTTCTTTAATGACCTTGTTTATTTATGATTATGAAACTAAATTCCTTTTGAACTCATAAAACTCAAGATGGTAGTCATAATGTCAAAGCACATGTTACAATTCAACAATCAAGCTATGCTTATTCACAACACACATGTATACAAAGGAAATAGAAGACAATCATGCAATTTAAATGTACTGGAAATAAATAAGAGGAAAAGAAACTTTACAACCTTGTAGTTCATCTTTATTGTTGTTGTCACTTTTTTCCTATTCTTCCCCTTCCCACACCAAACTTAGAATGATTGCTTGTCCTCAAGCAACAAATAAAACAGTGGTGATGGGGTTTATGATAGTTCATGAATGTCTTAAACAATAGAGTGTTAGTAGTACATGTGTTTAAGCAAGCAAAATTAAGAATCACAATAAAGGCACAAGAAAGAAACAGAGGTAATATGATTGCATTAATAAGTGGTGTGCATGGTACATAGCATGAAAGATAAGTGGCAACACCAAACTTAGTGTGACACTTTCATTTTAGCGTGATGCAAGTACCCAGTGAAGATTGAAAATCAAATTTGTTGCATGGCAACACCAAACTTAGAATGCAATTATATGCGAAATTATTGAAAATAAACAAAACAAATAAAGGAAATATTATCTACGGTTAGGTTGCCTCCCAACAAGCACTCTTTTAATGTCATTTGCTTGACATGTTGTTATACACTCTCACAACCTCCTCCTTCTTCATAAGAATCTCACTTGATATGGGTGCTTCTTTTTCTTGTATTTCCAATTCTTCCTTCTCACCCACCATTTGATCTTCATCCCCCTTGCTTAGCACTCTTCCTCTTGTGGTATTGTTTTCTTCCCTTAGCCAGGGAAAGGGAGCGGTTGGATTTTCAGCATAGAATTGTGCTAAGTTTCTCATTTTTTCTTCATGGTCCCTTTTGGCTATTTCCTCTTTTTCTCTAGATTTCTTTTCTCTCTCATCTGATTCTTTACTAAATCTTTCAATGTTCTTATTTCACTCTTCAAGGAGAAATTCTAGCCTAGAAAGCATATCTAAGGGAGGTTATGGTGGTGGTTGGTTAGAGTAGTAGGCTTGTGCTTGTCTTTCTACCTTTGCTAACCTTGCAAATGCGGCTTCTAATACATTTTGAGAATGGTTGCTGTGTGGTTATTGGTTGGAGTGGTAAGGGCTTTATGGGTGATGGAATGAGTTGTATGGATTTGGGAAAGATTTTTGTGCTGAGGCATGATCAAGTGATGAAGAATTTGGACATGTAAAACTAGGAGGTGAGGTTGGATAATTGATAGGTGATGGCTCTTGATGAATGGGGTATGAATGAGTGAAATCTCTTTGATTTTGAGCTTCCCAGCCATAACATGAGTAGTGATTACACTAATAAAAATATGGACCATTTTGTGGCCCTGGGAAGCACCCCATTTTATGTTCTTGATACTCCCACCCACCATGAGTATAATAACGTGCATCATTTTATGGTGGTAGAAAGTTTCCCATAAAATTTGATTGATCATTTTGTCTCATTCCTTGGTGATATTCCCAGCCATCATTAGGATAATGACTTGAATCATTTTGTAGTGGTGGGCAATATTCCATATGATATGATTGATTGAAATGTGAGGTAAACTCCATTTTTTCTTGCAAAATGCTCTATCTCAGACAATAATCACCAAAAGAAATTAGAATCCCCATTGTCAGAGATAAAAAATTCTTAGTGAGGTAATAACACAAACACCTTACTAGCAATAGAAAATTAAAAGAAAATAAATGACAAAAACAACAAAAAATAAAGGAAAAAAATGTCTAATCTAGGTAATCAACCAACAGGTAGTTTGTTAATCACAATTAACCCCCGGCAACGGCGCCATAAAACTTGATCGACCGGAATTCACTCCCCATATAAAATGAATTCGTTCTTTGGCAAGCACACCAAATATCGTCAAGTAATAACCCACTAAGAGTGGGGTCGAATCCCACATAGATTAACGGATTAAAGCAAACAATAGTTAATTGATTATCCTAGTTAGACTATTCAATTTTGAGTGATGAGCAACAAGAAAATGTAAATGACATAAAAGTAAAGGAAAGCAATAAAGTGCAAGAAAGTAAATGGCAAGGAAAGTAAAGTACAAGAAAGTAAAGTGCTGGAAATGTAAAGTGCAGAAAATGTAAAAAACCATAAAGTAGATAAAAGAAAGAAAGATAAAATAAGCATTAGGATCAAAAGATATTGCATTCTCCGGATTAATTGATTTCATCTCATCTTTAATCATGCAACTCATTGACCTATTGGCAATCATGATTGATTGAGCCCCAATTCCTTGGTGACTCAATCTCTCAAATCTTGATCAATAGCCAATTCCTTAGTCTAATTGCTCATGAGAAAAGATGAAGCATGTTCCCTGATTATACCACACATCCTCATAAACCCAAGTAGTGGGTAGATTAAATGTCACAATATCCAACCCAAAACCCAAATCTACTCAAGTGTGAGAAGGAATTTCAAGCATGGTTTTATGATTCCTCTTCCAAGGTTCACATAAAACCCAAATACATTCAATCTCTTTTCCAAGATAATTGAATGCTAACATGAAGAATGAAAATCCTTCAAGTAAATCAAAGAGAGATGAAAAGAAGAAGAATAAAAATAATCTAATCCATTGAAAAATAATAGAGCTCTCTTTCCCAATAGAAAGAGTTAGTAATTCATAACTAAAATATTTAGAAGTAAGAAATGGAAGGGGGGAAGAGAGTGGTGGGAAGGAGGGTCCGAAGACTCACTCTTTCAAATGTGTCCAGCCTAAAATCCCCCCAAATTCTATGAAAGTAAGGCCTTTATATTGGCTCTCCTAAATTACAAACTTAAATGAAATTGAAAGCAAATTACAATGAAATGAAAATGAACTATTCTAGATGCTTCTTGTGGCCTTGATTGGTTGACAATTGTAGCTTGAATGAGAGTTGGAGTGGGCTTGATTGAAGGTTGGGGGCTATAGGAAGAAGTTGGCGTGTGGTTTCAAGTGCCACTCCCACTTGAATTTCATCTTTGGATTGTGACCCACTTTGCAACGTTGAAAGTATGGAGTTCTTTGGGCTTCAAATTGAATGTAAACTATGAAGTATTATATTTGGTTGGAAAGCCCTTGATGTTATCTTTCCAACGCCGCTAGAATCAACTCATTTGGACCTCTATAGCTCAAGTTATGCTAAGTTGAACGTGAAGAGGTCAGTCTGTCAAGTAGCCTGATGGCGTGCCACACCCACTTCTTGGCGTGCAGGCCCATATGTTATGAAACTGGCATGCCATGCCCACTCTTTGGCATGCCACACCTTCAATGATGCACAAAATCTTCCTCTCTGGCCATTTGAACTGGCGTGCTACGCCTTCCATATCAAGTGGCACGCCCAGGTTTTGCAACGCTGAAATAATGGCCTTTTTCACCTCCAGTTTTAATGTCCACCCTAGAGTGTTATATATCATTGGAAAGTGCTTGATGTCAGATTTCCAACTCCACCAAAATCAGATCATTTGGACCTCTACAACTCAGGTTATGTTCCTTTGAAGATGAAGAGGTCATGCTGGTAACTCTGCAGTGATGTGTTTTTCTTCTTTTGTTTTCGGGGTCAATATCTTCCTCAATTCTAGTATCCATCATAAAGTGTTATATTTGGTTGGAAAGCCCTGGATGTTTACTTTCTAATGGCACTGGAAGAATTCCATTTGGAGTTGTGTAGCGCAAGATATATTCATTTGAATGAGAAAAGGTCAGGCTGGCATATGCCCCGGCGTGCCACGCCCATAGTGGGGCTCAAAATCACGCCTCTGGAACTTAAGCCTGGCGTGCCACACCCAAAACACCAAGTGGCATGCCTTCTTTGACATCTTGGCTTCACAAACTTGGCATGCCACGCCCAGAGCACCAAGTGGCACGCCCTCTTTGAGACTTAGCTTCAAAAGCTTAGCGTGCCACGCCTAGAGTTCCAAGTGGCATGCCCATTGTTGAGTGTTGGGTTCATAAGCTTGGCGTGCCACGCCCAGAACACCAAGTGTCATGCCAGTTTCCTTTGCTTCTTTTGTGCTTTTTTGCATCTTTTTACCTGAAATTCAACATAAACCAATTGCAAAGCAATGTACCATAATATTTATCATTTGATTCATGAAATTACATTAATAAATGAGATTATGCTCTTTTTATGGTCTTTTTAGATAAGAAAAAGAGGTAAATGATGCAAGTTATCACGACCCCAGGAAATGGTGAAAGGTAAGGATCCCCTTCTTTGCTTCTCCTGCTATTGTAAAATTACCCCTACCAATATGGTCGGAGGTTAGGATTTCCCTCCTTTCTTTCTCCTGGGCATATGAGAATGTACCTCCTGGGTAGATGTAAGGGTTATGGTTTTGCCCCACTTACTCCATGTTGGTTAGAATAGAGGCTCCCTGGGTAGATGCAAGGGTGTGGTTTGCCCCACTTTCTCCGGGTTATGATGAATTATGTATAAAAAGTGTAAATATATGATGTATAAATGGTGTTATGGCTATATTGAATGATTATGAAATGATTATGAATGACAGTGAGGCTTTTTCATTTATTTTATCTGAGATACGAGTTTTTCTGGGTAAAGAGCAGTGCTTGCCACCACGTGCTACAGGTTGAGACTCGATACTTTGTTGACGCTACGTTGTAAGGGGTGACCGGGCACATATAAATTCATGGGACGGATATCCCCCAATGAGCAAGATTTATATATGATAAAAAGCTATGCATAGACTCTTGGGGATACGCGACGGGGGACAGTCTAGGGTTTAGCAGCTGGACTTGTCGGGTTGGCTTGATAACTGACAGATAAGACTCATCAGCCATAGGACACACATGCATCATATGCATATGTTTGAATTGCTTGCTTATGCTCTAATTGGGAGTGCCTATGTGATTTTAATATGCTTAATTGTCATACGTGTGATAAACCATTATTTTATGGTTTATATTGTGTTTAATTGTGTGAATTTATCAAACCTTTACCCACTTATTCATATGATTAGCATGTATTTACAATTCCTTCCCAAAAATTACTCCATGATTGAAAAACTTGCTTCCTAGACACTTTTAATTATGTATTTTAATTCTCCTTTATTCCATTCGATGCCGTGATCTGTGTGTTAAGTGTTTCAGGTGTTATAGGGCATGAATGACTTGGAGATTGGAAAGGAAGCTTGCAAAAATGTAAGGAACACAAGAAATTGACGAGATGACCAGCGAGAAGTGATGCGGATGCATGGGTCACGTGACCGCGCGAAATAGAGAAAATTGCAGTGACGCACTCGCGTGCCTGATGCGAACGCATGGATTGGAAACTGCACAAGTGACACGAATGCGTGGACGACGCGCACGCGTGGCAAGGCAAAACGTTGGATGACGCGAATGCCTGGATGACATGATCGCGTGATATGCGCGATCTGCAGAATCTGTAAAATTCGCTGGGGGCGATTTTGGGCCCTATTTTGACCCACTTCTCGACCCAGAAAAGCATATTAGAGCCAGGGAACATGCAGAAACCAAGAACAACACTCATTCCGCATAATTTTAGTTTCAAATCTAACTTTACTCCTCCTCTAGGTTTTCTCTCTACACATTCATAGTTCTTAGGATTTTGTTTTTATTGCTTTTTGGATTGGGATATTGAGAAGAGTTATTACCTCCGTAAAGACTTCGTCATTCTAGTTTGTTTCTTTACTTGTCTCTTACTCTTCCATGTCCTTAATTTATTCAGAGTTACTATTGGATTATTTTTAGAATTTATTAATACAAGAATTATTTTTATTTTAAATTGGTTTCTTCGATTATTATTATTTATCATGTCTCACTTTATTTCTCTTCCTTATTTTGCGAAATTTACATTCATAATGAGCGAGTAGTTCCACAACTTGATTGGGAGATGATAGAAGGGAGAACCTTGAGTTGGAACACTCAAGAGAAAAATTGTAATTAGGTTTAGTGTTGGATCGCCCTCTAGTCACTGACACTAGTCCTTCACAAGAGAGAGGATTAGGACTTGTGAATAGAAATTGCCTTCCAACTTGCTTGACTTTCCTCTACCTAGTAAAGGATAACTAAGTAGAACAACCTTCAATTATCATTTTGATCTTGGGAGAACTTCATCAAGGATAGGGCTTCCAACTAATCTAGTCCCGATCAAGGTTTTCCTTTAAATTACATAAATTCTCTTATTTAATTTCCTGTTTATCAACTCAACCCATTTTAGAAAACATCTGATTAATAAAATAGCACACCTTTCTATAACTCGTTGGGAGACGACCTGTGATTCAAACTCCCAGTATTTTAATTCTAATTTTGTGACAACCCTTTCTAAATTGATAAGCGAATTTTCGGTTGGTTAAGAACTGTACTTGCAACGTATCTCTTCTAATAATTTCCTAACTCACCAATTTCTGCCACGTCAATTTTTGTCACCGTTGCCGGGGAGTTGCAATGGAGTGCTAAGTTATTGATTGGAATTTATTTATTTGCATTTTATTTTATTTTGCTACTATGAGCTGCATGTTTCTTTCGTTAAATGACGCGTTCACTTCCTGATCCAAACTTGCCAGTATTTGATCCTGAGATTGAAAGAACTATTTCACGTATAAGGCAAGCTCGGCGTCGGTTAGTCCTCCCCAAGGGCGAATCTAAAACGTCACATAGGGAAGAAACAAGCCCCCGTTCTACTGATTCGGTTGATTTACGTGCAGGTGACATGGCAGCACCTAGGAGAGTTACTATCCAGGAGGCTGGAGCCCCTGATTTCACACTGTAACCGTTCAAGTGCATCACCCAGTAGTGGCTACAGGCTTTGAAATAAAGACTGCACTACTCAACTTGATGTCCAGGTTTCATGGCTTACCTGCTCAAGAGCCTATCAAGCACCTTAGGGATTTCCAGGCAGCCTGTTCTACTGTCAGGCGTGATGGTGCAGATGAAACTTCTATTTTATTAAAAGCCTTCCCATTCTTTCTTGAGGGAAAGGCGAGAGAGTGGTACTACACTCAAGCCGCAGCAACTATTTCTGACTGGGACTCGCTTAGAAGAGAATTTTTAGAAAAATTCTTTCCAGCTGAAGTTACTGATAAACTAAGGAAAGATATTTCCATGATTTTTTAGGACGAG
This sequence comes from Arachis hypogaea, assembly GCF_003086295.3. Taxonomy (NCBI): domain Eukaryota; kingdom Viridiplantae; phylum Streptophyta; class Magnoliopsida; order Fabales; family Fabaceae; genus Arachis; species Arachis hypogaea. Next base: position 86,496,141 of record NC_092054.1, read on the forward strand.
TTCGAGACTCTCTACGAATACTGGGAGCGCTTCAACAACCTTCTGAAAGCATGTCCCCACCATATGATTGACAAGATAGTGTTGCTCAGCTACGTCACACAGGACATGAGGCCCCAAGATAAGACCACATTGGAGAGTGCTAGCAATGGGTCTATAAAAAAGTACAAGACCGCTGATGAGGCATGGCAATTGATCAGCGACTTGGCTGAATCTACTAGGAATCACAAACAGAAACAAGTCCGGTCAAAAGTTGTTGCAGAGGTATCTTCTAACAAGGAGACTACTGCTCTGACTCAGAGTATATGTGAGATGACCAACTTACTAAAGCAGATGCAATTGAATCAACAACAAGCGCAGCAAAGCCAACAGTTAGTCCCACAGAGAGTGTGTGGGATCTGTACTGATTATAGCCATTATACTGATGAATGTTCGCAGTTCCAGCAGGAAGACAACACTGTGACAGCCACTCATAACTTCTATGACCGCCTTAACCAAGGATACAACCATGGATGGCAAGACAATTCCAACCAAGGTTGGAGAGATAATTCTAACCAGAGCTAGAGGGACAACAATAACAGAGGAGGTAGAGACAATCAAGGATATCAGAAGTGGAATAATAACAACAACAGGCAGCAGAACCAGAACCAGCCTTACAGAGCACCTCACCTGAGGCAATACCAAGGACCACAGCACAACCAATAGCAGACCTCTCAGATTACTTATCCCTCTTCATCTTCTAAGGATGAGTTACTACAATCTATCGATTGGAGACAGCTGGCCATGGAAAATAACCTTACTTCTACTCTAAATGGTCTGAACTCTACCTTGCAAGCTCTTATCTCACAGATTGGATCACTAAATAACTCCAACAACCAGCCTTTGAGCTCCAGTGGAATCCCCTCTCAACCATTGGACAATCCAAAGGGTGGCATCAATGCCATTACCCTAAGGTTCGGAACCACACTTCAAGAGAGGAATCAGGAGGAGCCAATCCCATCAGAACACGCCTCAGCTGAAGAGGTGGTGGAAGTAGAGGATGCTGAAGGAGAAGAGGACATACAAGACATAACTGAAGAAGAAGAAGCTCAACCACAGAAGGAAGCACCAAAGGATTCAGACCCTACAGAAAACGTCCTTCCTATTCCATTTCCATAAATTTCAAGGAAGCCCAGGAAGCAGATGGAACTTGATCCCAAAATGGTAGAAATATTCAAAAAGGTTGAGGTAACTGTTCCCCTTTTTGATGTTATTCAACAAGTACCTAAATATGCAAAGTTTCTAAAAGATTTATGCATACATAAAGACAAAATTAATGAATTAGAAACTATTCCTTTAGGTAGTTCTATATCTGCTTTAATGGGAGGTATACCTGAAAAGTGTAGTGATCTAGGTCCATGTATGGTTAATTGTACTATTGGTAGTGTGATATTTTTCTACTACATGTGTGATTTAGGAGCATGTGTTAGTATAATGCCTTTGTCTATATATGATACTTTGAGGCTCCCTCCCTTAAAAAGGTCGGCAGCTCATTTTGTGTTAGCAGATAAAAGCATTATTACAGTGGTTGGAGTTGCTGAAGATGTATTAATGAGCATTAAGGGACTCGCATTTTCCATTGACTTCTATATCCTGGAAATGTCACCTAATGACTCAGGATGGCCATCATCAATCCTGCTTGGAAGACCATTCCTGAAGACTTCAAAGTTTAAGATGGATGCATTCTCAGGAACTTATTCCTTTGAAATAGATGGCAGAGCAGTGAAGTTCAGCTTAAATGAAGCAATGAGACATCCTCTAGAAGATCATTCTATCTTCCAGTGCGATATTATTGATGAAACTGTAGCTGAAGTTCACTAGGAGGAATTAAAAGAGAGGTACATAGGACAAGGTCCAAGTATGGGGACATTTTCAGAGGACAATGAGGGCATCTTGCCATTATCACCAGCTCCGGATGATCCAGAGCCTGGCCATGAGCAGAAATTGGAATTAAAGCCCCTCCCTCCACACCTCAAGTATGCTTACCTTGAGGACAAGCAAAAGTTTCCAGTCATCATTGCAAGGGAACTCACTTCCCAACAAGAAGAACAGCTACTCAGTGTGCTGAGGAGACACAAGAAAGCAATTGGATGGAGCTTGGCAGATATAGAAGGCATCAAACCTCAAGTTTGTGAGCACAGAATATTTTTAGAAGTGGGAACAAGACCTATTCGTCAACCCCAGAGAAGACTGAATCCCACTATCTTAGAGGTTGTCAAAAAGGAAGTGACCAGACTACTTGAGGTAGATATTATCTACCCCATCTCAGACAATGAATGGGTAAGCCCAGTACAAGTGGTGCCCAAGAAGTCTGGAGTCACTACAGTGAAGAATGAGCATGGAGAGCTCATGGCAACCAGAGTACAGAACGCCTGGAGAGTCTGCATTGATTACAGGCGTCTCAACCAAGCCACTCGTAAGGATCACTACCCCCTTCTATTCATTGATCAAATGCTGGATCGCTTGTCAGGTAAATCACATTATTGCTTTTTAGATGGTTACACAGGCTATTTCCATATTTATATAGCTCCTGAAGATCAGGAAAAGACTACTTTTACATGTTTTTTTGGGACTTATGCTTATAAGAGAATGCCCTTTGGCTTGTGCAATGCACCATCTACTTTCCAAAGGTGCATGATGAGTTTTTTCTCTGACCTTATTGAGGACTGTATGGAGGTTTTTATGGATGATTTTGGCGTCTATGGTGATTCCTTTAGCCTTTGCTTAGATAGTTTATCTAGGGTATTAGACAGATGTGTCAGTACGAACCTTGTATTGAACTTTGAAAAATGTCACTTTATGGTAAAACAAGGGATTGTACTAGGACATGTTGTGTCTAATACGGGCATTTCTGTAGACCCAACAAAGGTAGATGTTATTTCTAGTTTACCTTACCCCTCCTCTGTGAGGGAAGTCCGTTCGTTCCTTGGCCATGCAGGTTTTTACCGGAGATTTATTAAGGACTTCAGTAAGGTAGCACTACACTTATCCAGACTACTACAGAAAGATATTGAGTTTGAGTTCAGTGAGGATTACAAATGTAACAACCCTGATTTTTGAGTATGTGAGATCTTTTCCGAAAGCACGGAATCCTCCGGAAGATCAGTAAGGGGAGAACCTCTGATATATCATCAAGTATCTCAATCCTCATTGTCATTATGTCATCTTTAAGATAGAATCTTTTTTGAGGCACGCTCGATAACGTAGTCATGAAAAACCCAGCTTTTGAACCGTATCGGTTAAGAGTTTTGATTCTGTTCTTCGTAAATAGTCTTAGTTTGAAGAACCGTACTCGATTCATGAGAGAAGAGAGATAATAGGATAATATTATCATTATATTAGTATTAGAAGCTTCTTGAATGATATTATAAGGTTACCTGGTCAGTTTTAGTTAAAACCAAAAAATCGGTTTAACTGGGTTCACAGTTTACTGGTGCAGCTTAGCATTGGCACTCTCTGATGACTTTAGCAATGCTAAGGCCTCATTATACATGTTTTATTCTCACATTAAATATGTTACTAGTGTCTTTTATGCTAGTAGCTTAGAAAAGAATATTTAGAGATGTTTTTACGTGTGTTCCGGTACACCTAGTTTTAGTAGTTATACACCTTAGATATTTTAATATTATTTTAATCCACCTTCAAGATAACCAATCAAAACTCACCCTACACCCCCAAGACACTCCAAGGCTGTCTCCTTTCTTCATTTTGGCCGAAAATAACAAGAGAGAAAAGAGAGAAACTTTCATGAACACTTAATCTTCAAAGCTTGATTTCTTCTGAACTAAAACTCAAATCAAAATTCTGATTTCACCAAAATGATCCTTTCTTCTTCCTCTACATAACCATATAACATATCAAGGCTGGAAATAAGGTGAGATGGCTGTCTCCCTCCCTCTTCAATTCGGTTTTCAAGGAAAACCATGCAAAACATGTGTTTTCTTGATATTTTTTCTTAGGAATCATGCTTAACTTGACTTGAGGGCCAAGAAATGTGAATTTACAGCAAGTCTAAGGTTAGAAATCACTTCCTAACATGCTGAGTGGGATTTGGTTAGCTGAGGGTTTTTGGATTTAAAGTTGTTCTTGATGTGATTTAGGAGGAAAAAGTGCTTAAGGATCACCTAAAAGTCTAACCGAATTAGGAGCAACAAAACCAGGTAGGGTTTGACGAATTTAATCTTGATTGATTGTGTTTGAGTTTTGTAATTATGATATGGTTTGTTTGTGCTTGAAATTGATTGTTTATATGAGTGATTCTTGTTGAAAATTTAGTGAAATTTTGATGAAATTTGATGAAATTCAAGCTATGAACTTGTGTTCTTGTGGCTGCTGGAAAACAAAACCCTAACCCTTAAATTGGGGTTCAATTTGTGTTAAAATCATTTAGAAAAGATAAGGTTTTATTGGCTTCTAATTTATTATAAATTATGGTAAAAATCGGTTGCTGAAAAGACTGAAAAATGGGTAAAAACAGAGAAAGAATCTGAAGAATTTACGAAGAACACGAAGAACACTTTGAGTGTGGTGAAGAACAATGAAGAACACCTTTTTGATTCATAAAAGGTCAAGGAAGTAATTAATTTGGTGTTTGGGGGTTATTTTGTAATTTCTGAATGTTAGGGTGGTTAAGGTAGAAATATTAAAAGTTACGGGTGGTAAAAAGTGAATTTTAAAGGTTAAAAGTAAAAGAAAAGTTAATTTTCGAAAATTAATGATAAAATAATAAATAATAATAAAATATTAAATAATATTATTTAATTAAAAATAATATTTTAATAAAAATAATAAAATAATGCGAAAAAGGCAGTTTTCTGTAAAAGCTTTAGAAAGACAACTTTAAGCGTAGAATTCCATAATTACCTTCATAAAACACCTAGGGAGTGGTAAAAACATGATAGTGAGGCAAAGATAAAGGAAAGATAAGAAGTTAAAGAAAAGATAAAAAACAAAGAAAAGTCTGTAAAGTTTTAGTGACAAAAAAACAGACAGAGATTAGTGAACGAAATAGAGCAACATAGTTAGTCCTTGAGTTGCGACTAGGGTTAGGTATAATATGAAAAATTAAACTGTTTTAGTATAGACTTAATGAACCTATACTTGGGACAAGCTAACTATTCATACGAAATTTATATAAGCTTTAAATACATACGTTAAGCAGAGAAATCAAAGCAGAGTAAAGAAACACAGAAAACAGAGTAACCAGAGAAGAATAAAGGGATACAGAGAAAAGAGTAATCTAATAAAGAGAAATGGTTTGAGTTAAGATGTTGTAAAAGTAAAAGCTGTAGAGTTTGTATAGCATGATTGAACAGAGAAAGAAATAGGTACTGCATAAGAATGTGAAAGTGATGATGAATAATGAGAATGTTAATGAATAATGATAATGAGAATGATTATGTAAGAATCTACTGTAGAGAGGCAGTCAGATAGATGGTGGTACGACCACTGAGAATGCTTTCCTGGGATACCTTGCTATAATTCTTTGCTGTAAGACAGAGGTTGCTTACAGAGGTATCGAGATGAGTGTGCTCCTGTAAGACAGAAGTTTCTTACAGTGAATGTGTTGTTGCTCCTGTAAGACAGAGGTTGCTTACAGTGAGTATGTTGTTGCTCCTGTAAGATAGAGGTTGCTTACAGTGAGTCTGTTGGGCGTATATCGGCTAATAAGTGCCGCCCTGGAAGACAAAGGTTGCTTGCAGTGGATACACTGCAAGACAAAGGTTGCCTGCAGTGGATATTGCTAACAGGAAAGCCTTATCCATACAGAGGTTGCTGGGTAACGTCGGGAGCGGGTATGTAACCGACAGATGAGCTCATTACCTGCACTAGGGCAAGACATGCATCATATTTGGTTGCGCATTTCCTCTGTTATGATTGTTGTTTGAATGTATGCCTTCTTTGTTTTCATTCTATTCTCTGTGTTGGTGTTTTGTTTTCTTGTATTCTTTTGTTTGTGTTTTACTTTTTGTTTTCTCTATTTTCTCTATTTATCTGTTTCTTCTGTCTACTGCTTCTCGATATTCTGCTATTTATCTGCTAAACAAAACAGGATATAATTATGTTACTCAAGTTGTCTTTTGGGGTTGTATATATATATATATATATACTCGGTCTGGCCTTTGCTTTATGGGTTGTGGTACATGAAACTGGCTTCGCAAAATTCGCACAGATAGACTGGCAAGTATATCCTGTTGTCCAAGTAATACCTCAGGTGGGTGAGAGTCGATCCCATGGAGATTGTTGGTTTGAGCAAGCACTGGTTACCTTGTAGATCTTAGTTAGGTGGATAGAAATTATAGTTTGTCATGAAAGACTCATAAAACAAAATAAATAAATAAAACATTACTAGATAGATAAGAAATCAAAGGTATGAGAACGGTTGAGGCATCAAAGATGCTTTGTCTTTTTGGATTAACTTTTCTTACTGTCTACTTCAATAACTTTCTGATTCCTTCAATGGCAGCTGTAAGTCATTAACTCATGTCCTCTCATCAAGTTAACCTCCTCTACTGCAGCAATCCACCACATTGAGATGACTCATGTCCTCTCATTAAGCCACCTCTAGGTTTTTTACTGTAGCAGAAGATGAAGCTCTAAGCAATCCACTCCCCTTTACGATCCTACTCAAGGCGCCACAGACAAGGCAGATCTTCCGGATCAGAAGGTGTTACTTCTCAAACTCTAGCCTTAACACCACAGAGACCTCAATTACCCATGGTCAACGTGATTTTATGCCACGTATCCAAAGTTGCCCAGGTACTCTATTTGAATCCGCAATGCAATCTCTAGCTTTGATTCAATGCTATCCGGGTCAGGACTCGCACGGAACCCATGTAGAACAAGGGTGATTGTCATGGATCACCTTCAATTCATGAGATGAAGAATGAGAATGCATAAGAGAATAGAATCAGACATATTGAACTAGAACGGTAATATTGTTAATCCATGAAACTCAACAGAGCTCCTAACCTTAACCTTAGGAGGATAGTGACTCATGCTGTTCAAAAATACAACGGAAAATGTAAAAGTGGGCAAGAGTCTCCTAACAAGGGTGAACTCTTGTATATATATACTAATCTGCTTACTAAGAATTAAAGAAATAAGATAAACTAGTCTAGTAGTGCGGAAATCCACTTCTGGAGACCACTTGATGAGTGTTTGGGTTGAGCTTGAGTGTTTCCCACGAGCTAATACTCCTTAGGGGTGTTGAACGCTGGCTTAGAACTCCCTTTTGGGCATTGGATGCCAGCTGCCCCCTTGTGGGCGCTAGATGCCAGGAATAGGGCTGGTGGCTGACGTTGAACGCCAGTTTTGGGCCTTTATTTGTAAAGCAAAGAATAGACTATTATATCTTTCTGGAAAGCCCTAGATGTTAGCTTTCAAAAGCCGTTGAGAGCGCGTAATTTGGATTTCTGTAGCTCTAGAAAAGCTCCTTCGAGTGCACGGAGGTCAGATCCTGACAGCATCTGCAGTCCTTTCTCTGTCTCTGAATCAGACTTTCTGGATTGTCGGTAAAAAATTTCTCAATGAAATATCATTGCAAGTATAGTTCTAAACCAACAAACAATCCTCAATCAAATTTTAATATGGTTATCACAAGTACAAACCCCAATAAAAATAGCTGAAGTATTTAAACCTCGGGTCGTCTCTCAAGGAATTGCAGGGAAGTGTTCTTGTTATTGGTTATGGATTGTATATTTTGGGGTTTTGAATAAGGGACATGAAAAATAAATTGCAAGGAAGTAAATAAAACTCAAATGATAAAAAGGTCTTGGCTAGGGTTGATGGTTAAGGATCTCTATCCTTGTTATTAACCACAACATGATAATTGCAAGGATCAATCCTATTAAGTAATCCTCTAACAAATGAAAGAAAGTCAAATGAGCTTTATCAATCCTAATCCATAAGTCCTAGCCGCTTCATTAATTAACTTAGTGGAAGCTAGAGTCAATGGATACCAATTATGAATTACTTGGACATTAGCAACTCTAGTTCACCTAAGTTATCATCCCATGCCAAGAATACAAAAATCTACTCTAACATCCTTCCAAGCATTTTGTCAAATACTTGGAAGGCATAAATGGGAAGCATGGTAAAATTGCAAGAAATGTAAATCTACAACTACCAATTGCAAGAAAATTAACAACAACAACTCAAATCAACAACAAAGGAACATGAAACAAAAATTGCATTAAAGGAAAATAAAAGGAACAAGAATACATCAACAACAAGGTAAACAAACACAAAGGGTAAAATACTAAACTACGAAAGTAAAGATGAATGAACAAGAATTTGTAAAGGAAAAGTAAATCAAGGTATGAATTAAACCTAGAGCTAAAGAAATCCTAATTTACATCTAACCTAATTCTAGAGAGAAGAGAGAGCTTCTCTCTCTAGAAACTAACTAAAGCTTGTTGAAAACTCAAACTAATTGCTCTTCTCCTTGACCCTTCTTGAATTCTGCATGAAGTAGCCTCAGAAATGAGTTGGATCTGGGCCTGGGAAGCTTAGAAATCACCCCCAGCAAATTGCCTTTAATGAGGTCTGACGTTAGGATTTTGCCAGTAAAGAATTTTATAAAACGAGTCGCGTTGTAGATACAGTCTCTAAACCAACAGAAATCCCTTCATACAAACATTTGGTTGTAACAAATAACAAACCCCTAAATAAATTGATAACCAAAGTATTCAAACCTCGGGTCGTCTTCTCAAGGAACTGCAGGGAAGTATGTTCTTATTATTGGTTATGGAGGTTGTAAATTGGGGTTTTGAGAATGAGGAGCGAATGGTTTAATTAGCAATTAAAGTAAATGAAGAACAAGTAATTTAAATGGCAAGTAAAATAAATAGATGACTGTATATAAACTTTTGGCAAGGTATGAGAAATTAGAGGTCCTATCCTAGCTATCCTTATCAATGATGACAAAAATTGAATCTTAATTCCACTTTGTTAACCTTTACTAAGGCAAAGGAAGGTCAAGGGATTAATTGGTTTGATCTTCGGATCCTATTTATTTCCTAAGAAAAGATTGGGATTATTGAAGTTCAATTTAATTAACAAAGATAACAATTATCAATCATGTTTGAGTTTGATAACTCCTGAGTTACTGATTTCTTAACCAAGACCAAAAAGGAGAAAAGTAAATCTACTGGAATAAAAATATCTTCAGATGGGAATAACAATAATGTAAATAAAATAAAGCAATAATAAACTGAAATACTTGAAATAACATTAATTCAAAAAGAGTAATCTGTAACATGGAAGAATTCATAAATTGAATTGCAAAAGTAAATAAAAGGGAATACTGAACCTGATAAAGAGATAATCCTGAAAGCGAATAAAATCCTAATTCTAAATCCTAATCCTAAAGAGGGGAGAATAGAGAGAGGAGAGAACCTCTCTCTAAAACTAAATCTAAATCATTAAAACTAACTAAAGTGGAGACTCTCCTTGAATGGATGCATTCCCCCACTTCATAACCTCTGGTCTATACCTCCTAGACTTGGATTTGGGCCAAAAAGGGCTTTAGAATTCGCTATGAGCATTTTCTGCAATTTCTGGTGCGTGGCCTCTGTCACGCGTCCGCGTGGGTCACACGGTCGCGTCATTCGGAGTTTTCTTTGTCACGCGGTCGCGTCAGTCATGCGACCGCGTCATATGGGTTTCGCTCGAGGCGTGCGGTCGCATCAGTCATGTGGCCGCGTCAATGCCTTTTCGCGCTGGCATGCGGCCGCGTCGCCCATGCGATCGCGTGGCTGCCAGTTTCTTCAAAAACTCTGTTTTGTACTTTCCTTCCATTTTTGTATGTTTCCTTTCAATCCTTTAAGTCATTCCTGCCTTAGAAGATCTGAAACTACTCAACACACTAATCACGACATCGAATGGAAATAAAGGTAATTAAAATAATTAATTTTAAAGCATAGGAAACATGTTTTTCACATACATCACATAATAAGGGAGGAAAAGTAAAACCATGCAATTAATATGAATAAGTGGGTGAAGGATTGAATAAATCACTCAAACTAAGCATAAAATATATCATAAAATATGGGTTTATCAACCTCCCCACACTTAAACAATAGCATGTCCTCATGCTAAGTCCAAGAGTAATGTTAGGTTAAAGTGGTGGAATGTCATGCAATGCAATCTAATCTAAATGCAACTACCTAGATGCATCATGCAATTCTAATTTTTATGCACTTGTATATAAAGCTTGCATGTAGTTGAATTAATTCACATTCTCAAGGAGTCATATATATATATATATATATATATATATATATATATATATATATATATATATAGCCAAACCTTAGATAATTGATAAAGTTCCTTTACAGTTGAAATGGGAGAGAAAAACATTTTATAAACTTGCAAGACAATTAATAATTTCAGCAGAGATATATGTTAATGAGCTATTGAACCCTCACTGGATTTTGTGTTTACTCTCTAGTCACTCAGTGTTTATTGGGTTAATCACTCTATTCTTCTTTTTATTCTTACTTTCTATAACTTTGTTCTTCATCTAACCAATCAACAATTATAGAATATAGACATACCAAAAATCATGAGGTCTTTAGGTAAGGGTGTAAAGGGGCCAAGGTAAAGGTAAGGGTATATGTATAAGGCTAAGTGAGCTAATAAGTGAATCCTTAATTTGTCTAAGATCTTTACCTATTTTCCTATATTTTCCCACTTTTGATGTTATATGCTCATGTTTCAATGTTTATTATTTTTTTTATCCCATGTGCATTGTTTTATTTAACATTTGGGGAATTCTTTTGTGTCCCCTTTATTCAACCACTGAAAAATAACACTTTTTTTTAGTGCACATGGTAATTCAATTATTTTGATTTCGCATGAGCATGCTTCCCAAAACTTTTATTTTGAATTATTTTATTCTTTTTAACTTTTCTACCTTTTGTTTTTATCATCCATGTTCCCAATAGGTTTCCTATACTTAAACAATTACACAATTTCTATCTTAAGCTAACCAAGGATTCAACTTGGGATTTTTATTTTGTTTTTCTGCTTAAGGCTAGTATTGTGGCTTATACAATAAGAGGGGATTTAAAGGCTCAAGGGGGGCTAACAAGGGTGATGTAAAGGGTAGGCTAATTTGGGATAAGTGAGCTAAAATTAAACAATGGCCTCAATCACTCTCTTGGTATGTATTTCTATTCTATAATCGGACATATAGATTAAAACAAAGTAAAGAACATCAGAAAAAAAAAGAAGGGCGAAACACACAGGAATAAAAATTATGGTTTGAATGAAACCATACAATTAAGCTCAAAACTCACAGGCTGTGTGTTCTCTAGCTCAAAAATCATTTATCAGTTATGTATGTCATGCAAGTAAAATTAAAAGTTCCCATTATTCTCAATGTAAAACTTAAGGTGGCTTTAAAGTTCTAGTGTTTCTCCTTGATGAAATGTTGTTAACTAACTAACATGTAATGCTATATATACAAGTTGTGTGGATTGTTTCTATTATGTTCAAGTCTCTAGTTTACTCCCTTTTTATATTTTTCAATTTAAACTAAGCTATCTTATGCTAAAAAGGGTAAACTATACTAATTAATCCACAATTTCTATAACTAATAAGTTAGAATTGCAACTAAACTAAATGGCTAAGATATGAACTAAAGTGCAAAATGCAGAAATAGAGTAAAAATACATAATAATAGCAGTATATAAGTACTAAGAAAAGAAAAATAAAAATAAAAACAAAAATACGGAAAAGTAGCAAAATAAAATAAAAAGAGTCTGTAGTGGTTCACCAAAAAAATGTACGCCAGAGATGGCGACCTCCCCACACTTAAAATGAAGCATCGTCCCTGATGCTCACTCAAGCAGGGTGTGAAGGGGTGTCATCACTGGAAGGGTGGGTAGCTGGGGTCTCTGTGATGGTGGTCAGAGGATCTGCCTGCTGCAGAGGAGGTGCTGACTGGATAGGGATCTCGGGGTCTATAGCCTGGATCTGAGGCGGAGCCTCCTGATATGATGCGGCCTGCCCTGTGCCTGCCTGAGCAGCCTCGCTCTGTGGATGGGTCTCTGCCTCGTGATCATCCGCCTCCTCCTCAGATGCCTCGGATGGTGTGTTAGGCTCGGAGGGGATGTTGATGAGCGGATAATTTATACGCTTTTTGACATTGTTTTTAGTATGTTTTTAGTAGGATCTAGTTACTTTTAGGGATGTTTTTAATAGATTTTGTGTTAAATTCACATTTCTGGACTTTACTATGAGTTTGTGTGTTTTTCTGTGATTTCAGGTATCTTCTGGCTGAAATTGAGGGACTTGAGCAGAAATCAGATTCAGAGGTTGAAAAAGGACTGCTGATGCTGTTGGATTCTGACCTCCCTGCACTCAAAGTGGATTTTCCGGAGCTACAGAACTCGAAATAGCGCGCTTCCAATTGCGTTGGAAAGTAGCCATCCAGGGCTTTCCAGAAATATATAATAGTTCATACTTTGGCCAAGAATTGACGACGTAAACTGGCGTTCAACGCCAGCCCTCTGCCCAAATCTGGCGTCCAGCGCCAGAAAAGGATCCAAAACCAGAGTTGAACGCCCAAAATGGCACAGAAACTGGCGTTCAACTCCACAAATGGCCTCTGCACGTGCAACACTCAGGCTCAGCGCAAACACACACCAAGTGGGCCCAGGAAGTGGATTTATGCATCAATTACTTACTCATGTAAACCCTAGTAACTAGTTTATTATAAATAGGACCTTTTACTATTGTATTAGGCATCTTTGGACGCCTGGTTCTTAGATCAGAGGGGCTGGCCACACGGCCATGCCTGGACCTTCACTTATGTATTTTTAACGGTAGAGTTTCTACACTCCATAGATTAAGGTGTGGAGCTCTGCTGTTCCTCAAAGATTAATGCAAAGTACTACTGTTTTCTATTCAATTCTTCTTATTTCGCTTCTAAGATATCCATTCGCACCCAAGAACGTGATGAAGGTGATGATTATGTGTGATGCTCATCACCATCTCCCCTATGAACACGTGCCTGACAAACACTTCCGTTCTACATGAATTAAGCTAGAATGAGTATCTCTTAGATCTCCTAACCAGAATCTTCGTGGCGTAAGCTAGAATGATGGCGGCATTCAAGAGAATCCGGAAGGTCTAAACCTTGTCTGTGGTATTCTGATTAGGATTCAATGATTGAATGACTGTGACGAGCTTCAAACTCGCGATTGTTGGGCGTTAGTGACAGACGCAAAAGGAGGGTGAATCCTATTCCAGCATGATCGAGAACCGACAGATGAATAGCCGTGCCGTGACAGGGTGCGTGAGCATATTATTCACTGAGAGGAGGGGATGTAGCCACTGACAACGGTGATGCCCTTGCATAAAGCCAGCCATGGAAAAGGAGTAAGACTGATTGGATGAAGATAGCAAGAAAGCAGAGGTTCAGAGGAACGAAAAGCATCTCCATTCGCTTATCTGAAATCCCTGCCAATGAATCTACATAAGTACCTCTATCCCTTTGATTGTTTATTTTAATCTAATAAAATATCATGTTTAAATCCGCCTGACTGAGATTTACAAGGTGACCATAGCTTGCTTCAAGCCAACAATCTCTGTGGGATCGACCCTTACTCACGTAAGGTTTATTACTTGGACGACCCAGTACACTTGCTGGTTAGTTGAACGGAGTTGTGTCCACACATAGTAAAGAGCCATAATAATGATTCCATACAATAACAAAGAGTACTACATTAAAGTGATCACAATTTCGTCCACCAAGTTTTTGGCGCCGTTGCCGGGGATTGTTTGAGTTTGGACAACTGACGGTTCATCTTGTTGCTCAGATTAGGTAATTTTATTTTTATTTTATTTTCAAAAATTTTCAAAAATCTTTCTAAACTTTTCTCATCTGTTTTCGAAAAAAAAAAAATAAAAATAAAAATAAAAATGTTTTCAAAAATAAATTATTCTATGGCTTCAAAATTTTTAAAGAATGAATTCTAGTGTTTCATGAAATATGTTGAATCATATCTGGCTGTAAAGCCATACCCAAACTACTTTGGGATTGGTATTCAACTAATCACTTCAGCCCATGTAATTATATGTTGCATCCTGGCTGGCTGTAAAGCCATGTCTAAATTTATTTGGACTGAGGCAGCAATTTGTTATCAAGAGCAAGCTAGTTGGAGTTAATCCACCTACTACTGTTTCTGATTTACATACTAAAGCTTGGCTGGCTATTAAGCCATGCCTGACCCTTTGATTGGAGCTTTAGAGCATAAGATTCCTGGAATTCATATTAAAAATTTTGAATCCTTATTTTTCTTTTTTTTCATATAATTTTTGAAAAATATAAATAAAAATCCAAAAAAAAAAATTCCAAAAAAAATTAGAAAATCATAAAAATCAAAAATATTTTCTGTTTCTTGTTTGAGTCTTGAGTCATATTATAAGTTTGGTGTCACATGCATATGCATCTAGCATTTTTTCGAAAATATCATGCATTCATAGTGTTCTTCATGATCTTCAAGTTGTTCTTGGTAAGTCTTCTTGTTTGATCTTGATGATTTTTTGTTTTGTGCCTTTTCATGTTTATCATATGCATTCTTGAATTCTTAATGTCTAAGCATTAAAGAATTCTAAGTTTGGTGTTCATCTTGATGTTCATCATGACATTCGAAGTGTTCTTGGTGTTCATCTTGACATTCATAGCATTCTGGCATGCATTCATTGTTTTGATCTAAAAAATTTCATGCATTGCATAATTTTCATGTTTTTCATAAAAAATTCAAAAATCAAAAAAATATCTTTCCCTTTTTCTCTCATCAAATTCGAAAATTTGAGTTGACTTTTTCAAAAATTTTTAAAATCAAATTGTTTCTCATGAGTCAAATCAAATTTTCAATTTGAAAATCTTATCTTTTTCAAAATCTTTTTCAAAAATCAAATCTTTTTCAAAATTCTTAGTTATTTTCGAAAATTCCAAAAATATTTTTCAAAAATCTTTTTCTTATTTTATATCACAATTTTCAAAAATAACAATAACAATCAATGTTTTGATTCAAAAATTTCAAGTTTGTTACTTACTTGTTAAGAAAGATTCAAACTTTAAGTTCTAGAATCATATCTTGTGATTTCTTGTAAATCAAGTCATTAATTGTGATTTTAAAAATCAAATCTTTTTCAAAACTAATTTCTATCATATCTTTTCAAAAATATCTTCTTATCTTATCTCTTTCAAAAATATCTTCTCAAAATATCTTTTCTAACTTCCTAACTTCTGATCTTTTCAAAATTTGTTTCAACTAACTAACTAACTTGTTGTTTGTTTCTTAACTTTTTCAAAACTACCTAACTAACTCTCCCTCTCTCAATTTTCGAAAATATCTTCCCTCTTTTTCAAAAATTTCTTTTTAATTAACTAATTATTTTTATTTTTTTTATTTTTTTTATTTTTTTATTTTTTTATTTTTTTTGAATTCAAAAATTTTCGAAAAATACTAACTAATTTTCAAAAACCAATTTTCAAAAATCACTAACTTTTTTTCAAATAATTTTCGAAAATTATTCCTCCCCCATCTCATTCTATTTATTCATTCATATCCTAACATCTCATCTCACATTCCAATCCTCACAGTTGTGTTTCTTCCTTTACATCATATTCTTTATCTCCCCCTCTTCTTCTACTTACAAAGGGATCCCTATACTGTGGTATAAAGGATCTCTATTATTATTATCATTTTTCTGGCCATTCTTCTTTGTCATATGAGCAGGAGCAAAGATAAGAACATTCTTGTGGAAGCAAATCCAGAACCTGAAAGGACTCTGAAGAGAAAATTAAGAGAAGCTAAAATACAACAATCCAGAGATAACCTTTCAGAAATTTTCGAACAGGCAGAAGAGATGGCAGCCGAAAATAATAATAATGCAAGGAGGATGCTTGGTGACTTTACTGCACCTAATTCCAATTTACATGGAAGAAGCATCTCCATTCCTGCCATTGGAGCAAACAACTTTGAGCTGAAACCTCAATTAGTTTCTCTGATGCAGCAGAACTGCAAGTTTCATGGACTTCCATCTGAAGATCCTTTTCAGTTCTTGACTGAATTCTTGAAGATATGTGATACTGTTAAGACTAATGGAATAGATGCTGAAGTCTACAGGCTCATGCTTTTCCCTTTTGCTGTAAGAGACAGAGCTAGATTATGGTTGGATTCTCAACCCAAAGACAGCCTGAACTCTTGGGATAAGCTGGTCACGGCTTTCTTAGCCAAGTACTTTCCTCCTCAAAAGCTGAGCAAGCTTAGAGCGGATGTTCAAACCTTCAGACAGAAAGAAGGTGAATCTCTCTATGAAGCTTGGGAAAGATACAAACAGTTGACCAAAAAGTGTCCTTCTGACATGCTTTCAGAATGGACCATCCTGGATATATTCTATGATGGTCTGTATGAGTTATCTAAGATGTCATTGGACACCTCTGCAGGTGGATCCATTCACCTAAAGTAAACGCTTGCAGAAGCTCAAGAACTCATTGACATGGTTGCTAATAACCAGTTCATGTACACTTCTGAAAGGAATCCTGTAATCAATGGGACGCCTATGAAGAAGGGAGTTCTTGAGGTTGATACTCTGAATGCCATATTGGCTCAGAACAAAATATTGACTCAGCAAGTCAATATGATCTCTCAGAGTCTGCATGGAATGCAAGCTGCATCCAACAGTACTCAAGAGGCATCTTCTGAAGAAGAAGCCTATGATCCTGAGAACCCTGCAATAGCAGAGGTAAATTACTTAGGTGAACCTTATGGAAACACCTATAACTCAACATGGAGAAATCATCCAAATTTCTCATGGAAGGATCAAAAGCCCCAACAAGGCTTTAATAATGGTGGAAGAAACAGGTTTAGCAATAGCAAGCCTTTTCCATCATCAACTCAGCAACAGACAGAGAACTCTGAACAAAATGCTTCTAATTTAGCAAATCTAGTCTCTGATCTATCTAAGGCCACTGTAAGTTTCATGAATGAAACAAGGTCTTCCATTAGAAATCTGGAAGCACAAGTGGGCCAGCTGAGTAAAAGGATCACTGAAATCCCTCCTAGTACTCTCCCAAGCAATACAGAAGAGAACCCAAAAGGAGAGTGCAAGGCCATTGACATAAGCGCCATGGCCGAACCTGAGAGGAGAGGAGAGGGCGTGAATCCCAAGGAGGAAGACCTCCTGGGACGTCCAGTGGTCAATAAGGAGCTTCCCTCTGAGGAACCAAAGGACTCTGAGGCTCATCTAGAGACCATAGAGATTCCATTGAACCTCCTTATGCCCTTCATGAGCTCTAACGAGTATTCCTCTTCTGAAGAGAATGAGGATGTTACTGAAGAGCAAACTGCCAAGTTTCTTGGTGCAATCATGAAGCTGAATGCCAAACTATTTGGCATTAATACTTGGGAAGTTGAACCTCCCTTGTTCATCAATGAACTAAGTGATCTGGATCAACTGACATTGCCTCAGAAGAGACAGGATCCTGGAAAGTTCATATTACCTTGTACCATAGGCACCATGATCTTTAAAGCTCTGTGTGACCTTGGTTCAGGAATAAACCTCATGCCCCTCTCTGTAATAGAGAAACTGGGAATCTATGGGGTGCAAGCTGCTAAAATCTCACTAGAGATGGCAGACAGCTCAAGAAGACAGGCTTATGGACAAGTAGAGGAAGTTTTAGTAAAGGTTGAAGGCCTTTACATCCCTGCTGATTTCATAGTCCTAGATACTGGAAAGGAAGAGGATGAATCCATCATCCTAGGAAGATCTTTCCTGGCCACAGCAAGAGCTGTGATTGATGTTGACAGAGGTGAAATAGTCCTTCAATGGAATGAGAACTCCCTTGTATTTAAAACTCAAGGATCTCCCTCTGCACCATGGAGAGGAAGCTTGAAAAGCTTCTCTCAAAGCAGAGTCAACCAGAGCCCCCACAGTCAAACTCTAAGTTTGGTGTTGGGAGGCCACAACCAAACTCTAAGTTTGGTGTTGAACTCCCATATCCAAACTCTAAGTTTGGTGTTGGAGAGTCTCAACAAAGCTCTGCACATCTGTGAGGCTCCATGAGAGCCCACTGTCAAGCTATTGACATTAAAGAAGGGCTTGTTGGGAGGCAACCCAATGTTTATCTAATTCTTATTTTTATTGTTTTTCATGTTTTCTTAGGTTCATGATCATGTGGAATCACAAAATAAATATAAAAATCAAAAACAGCAGAAGAAAAATCACACCCTGGAGGAGCATCTGTCTGGCGTTCAAACGCCAGAACAGAGCATAGTTCTGGCGCTGAACGCCCAGAATGGGAGCATCCTGGCGCTGAACGCCCAGAACAAGCATGGTTCTGGCGTTCAACGCCAGAAATGGCAGCAAAGGGGCGTTGAACGCCCAAAATGGGCACCAACCTGGCGCTGAACGCCCAGAGTTATGTGCAAGGGCATTTTGCATGCCTAAATTGGTGCAGGGATGTAAATGCCTTGACACCTCAGGATCTGTGGACACCACAGGATCATCTCAGGATCTGTGGACCCCACAGGATCCCCACTTTACCTCCTCATAATCCTAGTTTTTATTTCCACATCTTCTTCTTCATCTATTCCTTCTTCTTTTGCTCGAGGGCGAGCAACATTCTAAGTTTGGTGTGGTAAAACAATTATGTAAAGGATCTATAGCTCAGTGATAGAACATTTGACTGCAAATCAAGAGATCCCTGAGATACCTCAGGGGATACATTTTCTTCCACACAATTATTGGAAGCAACTAAGGGTGGAACATCAAGAGCACTCCATCACCCTTCATGAAATTAGAGAAGATCTAAAAGCAATGAAGGAGGAGCAGCAAAGACAAGGAAGAGACATAGAAGAGCTCAAGGACATCACTAAGGTGGACTCATTCCTTGTTCTTACTTTCTCTGTTTTTCGTTTTCTATGTTATGTGATTATCTATGTTTGTGTCTTTATTACATGATCATTAGTAGTTAGTAACTCTGTCTTAAAGTTATGAATGTCCTATGAATCCATCACCGCTCTTAAAATAAAAACTGTTTTAATTCAAAAGAACAAGAAGTACATGAGTTTCGAATTTATCCTTGAACTTAGCTTAATTATACTGATGTGGTGACAATGCTTCTTGTTTTCTGAATGTATGCTTGAACAGTGCATATGTCTTTTGAAGTTGTTGTTTAAGAATGTTAAATATGTTGGCTCTTGAAAGAATGATGACTAGGAGACATGTTATTTGATAATCTGAAAAATCATAAAAATGATTCTTGAAGCAAGAAAAAGCAGCAAAGAACAAAGCTTGCAGAAAAAAAAATAGAAAAAAAATAGGCGAAAAAAAAATAGAAAGAAAAGAAAAAGCAAGCAGAAAAAGCCAAAAGCTCTTAAAACCAAGAGGCAAGAGCAAAAAGCCAATAACCCTTAAAACCAAAAGGCAAGGGAAATAAAAAGGATCCCAAGGCTTTGAGCATCAGTGGATAGGAGGGCCTAAAGGAATAAAATCCTGGTCTAAGCGGCTAAACCAAGCTGTCCCTAACCATGTGCTTGTGGCGTGTAGGTGTCAAGTGAAAACTTGAGACTGAGTGGTTAAAGTCAAGGTCCAAAGCAAAAACAAAGAGTGTGCTTAAGAACCCTGGACACCTCTAATTGGGGACTTTAGCAAAGCTGAGTCACAATCTAAAAAGGGTTCACCCAATTATGTGTCTATGGCATTTATGTATCCGGTGGTAATACTAGAAAACAAAGTGCTTAGGGCCACGGCCAAGACTCATAAAGAAGCTGTGTTCAAGAATCATCATACTGAACTAAGAGAGTCATTAACACTATTCGAAATCTGAAGTTCCTATAGATGCCAATCATTCTGAACCTCAATGGATAAAGTGAGATGCCAAAACTATTCAAGAGGCAAAAAGCTATAAGTCCCGCTCATATGATTGAAGCTCTGTTTCATTGATAGTTTGGAATTTATAGTATATTCTATTCTTTTTATCCTATTTTGATTTTCAGTTGCTTGGGGACAAGCAACAATTTAAGTTTGGTGTTGTGATGAGCGGATAATTTATACGCTTTTTGACATTGTTTTTAGTATGTTTTTAGTAGGATCTAGTTACTTTTAGGGATGTTTTAATAGATTTTGTGTTAAATTCACATTTCTGGACTTTACTATGAGTTTGTGTGTTTTTCTGTGATTTCAGGTATCTTCTGGCTGAAATTGAGGGACTTGAGCAGAAATCAGATTCAGAGGTTGAAAAAGGACTGCTGATGCTGTTGGATTCTGACCTCCCTGCACTCAAAGTTGATTTTCCGGAGCTACAGAACTCGAAATAGCGCGCTTCCAATTGCGTTGGAAGGTAGACATCCAGAGCTTTCCAGCAATATATAATAGTCCATACTTTGGCCAAGAATTGACGACGTAAACGGCGTTCAACGCCAGCCTCTGCCCAAATCTGGCGTCCAGCGCCAGAAAAGGATCCAAAACCAGAGTTGAACGCCCAAACTGGCACAGAAACTGGCGTTCAACTCCACAAATGGCCTCTGCACGTGCAACACTCAGGCTCAGCCCAAACACACACCAAGTGGGCCCAGGAAGTGGATTTATGCATCAATTACTTACTCATGTAAACCCTAGTAACTAGTTTATTATAAATAGGACCTTTACTATTGTATTAGGCATCTTTGGACGCCTGGTTCTTAGATCAGAGGGGCTGGCCACACGGCCATGCCTGGACCTTCACTTATGTATTTTAACGGTAGAGTTTCTACACTCCATAGATTAAGGTGTGGAGCTCTGCTGTTCCTCAAAGATTAATGCAAAGTACTACTGTTTTCTATTCAATTCTTCTTATTTCGCTTCTAAGATATCCATTCGCACCCAAGAACGTGATGAAGGTGATGATTATGTGTGACGCTCATCACCATCTCCCTATGAACACGTGCCTGACAAACACTTCCGTTCTACATGAATAAGCTAGAATGAGTATCTCTTAGATCTCCTAACCAGAATCTTCGTGGCGTAAGCTAGAATGATGGCGCATTCAAGAGAATCCGGAAGGTCTAAACCTTGTCTGTGGTATTCTGATTAGGATTCAATGATTGAATGACTGTGACGAGCTTCAAACTCGCGATTGTTGGGCGTTAGTGACAGACGCAAAAGGAGGGTGAATCCTATTCCAGCATGATCGAGAACCGACAGATGAATAGCCGTGCCGTGACAGGGTGCGTGAGCATATTATTCACTGAGAGGAGGGGATGTAGCCACTGACAACGGTGATGCCCTTGCATAAAGCCAGCCATGGAAAGGAGTAAGACTGATTGGATGAAGATAGCAAGAAAGCAGAGGTTCAGAGGAACGAAAAGCATCTCCATTCGCTTATCTGAAATCCTGCCAATGAATCTACATAAGTACCTCTATCCCTTGATTGTTTATTTAATCTAATAAAATATCATTTAAATCCGCCTGACTGAGATTTACAAGGTGACCATAGCTTGCTTCAAGCCAACAATCTCTGTGGGATCGACCCTTACTCACGTAAGGTTTATTACTTGGACGACCCAGTACACTTGCTGGTTAGTTGAACGGAGTTGTGTCCACACATAGTAAAGAGCCATAATAATGATTCCATACAATAACAAGAGTACTACATTAAGTGATCACAATTTCGTCCACCAAGTTTTTGGCGCCGTTGCCGGGGATTGTTGAGTTTGGACAACTGACGGTTCATCTTGTTGCTCAGATTAGGTAATTTTATTTTTATTTTATTTTCAAAAATTTTCAAAAATCTTTCTAAACTTTTCTCATCTGTTTTCGAAAAAAAAAAAAAAATAAAAAAAAATGTTTTCAAAAATATTTATGCTTCAAAATTTTTAAAGAATGAATTCTAGTGTTTCATGAAATATGTGAATCATATCTGGCTGTAAAGCCATACCCAAACTACTTTGGATTGGTATTCAACTAATCACTTCAGCCCATGTAATTATATGTTGCCATCCTGCTGGCTGTAAAGCCATGTCTAAATTATTGGACTGAGCAGCAATTTGTTATCAGAGCAAGCTAGTTGGAGTTAATCCACCTACTACTGTTCTGATTTACATACTAAAGCTTGGCTGGCTATTAGCCATGCTGACCTTGATTGGAGCTTTAGAGCATAAGATTCCTGGAATTCATATTAAAAATTTTGGAATCCTTATTTTTTTTTTTCATATAATTTTCGAAAAATAAAAAAAATCCAAAAAAAAAAAAAAAATTAGAAAATCATAAAAATCAAAAAATATTTCTATTTCTTGTTTGAGTCTGAGTCATATTATAAGTTTGGTGTCACATGCATATGCATCTAGCATTTTTCGAAAATATCATGCATTCATAGTGTTCTTCATGATCTTCAAGTTGTTCTTGGTAAGTCTTCTTGTTTGATCTTGATGATTTTTTGTTTTGTGCTTTTCATGTTTATCATATGCATTCTTGAATTCTTAATGTCTAAGCATTAAAGAATTCTAAGTTTGGTGTTCATCTTGATGTTCATCATGACATTCGAAGTGTTCTTGGTGTTCATCTTGACATTCATAGCATTCTGGCATGCATTCATTGTTTTGATCTAAAAATTTCATGCACTGCATAAT